>NC_083825.1:6532270-6754931 GCF_015708825.2 Lethenteron reissneri | reverse complement strand
CCCACCCCCTCGTCACACGGCGTCACAAAAAGTAAAACCCCTCCTCAAATATGACATCACACAGCTCTGCCCCCCGCCCCCCAAAAAATAAAACATGCTTTAAATCTCGATTTAAAGCTTTCGTGATTTGCAGGGATTCGTCTTCTTGGTTCTTCGGTAAAGTCACGTAGAAGGGAAGTAATAAAATATTATATTTTATTATGTTTTATTTTTTATTATTGTATTACTTCCCTTCTACGTGACTTTACCGAAAGAACCAAGAAGATGCTTCAAATCGTTTTAAACTATCGTCATTGTAGTGCGTATTTAATGTGGCGCTGCACTCTGATGTTGTAGGAGAAAACATTTATTAAAAAGTCGATTTAATTAAGTAGAACGTGTTGTCTATATTTATTTAAAGTGTGCATTTCGATGCGACGTCACATTTCTCAACCCCCCCCCACCCCTGGTCACATCGTCACAAATGTCTGACCCCCATCCCCCCAGGTGCGTGACGTCATTTATGGACGGCCCCTAGGCGAGCGAGTGACCTTAGCGACCGAGTGAGTGGATGAATTGAGCGGTAAAGTCACGTAGGTAAAAAAATGAAATTAAAATTAATAAAAATAAAATAATAAAAATCACGACGTTTCGGAGGCAACACAAGTCTCCGTCATCAGGTGGGACCGTCACAGCCAGAGTTGCTGTATCAAGTGAGGTTTTTCCTGCAGAACGGGGGGACGTGTCGGACCAGGAGAAGTCTCATTAGCAAGGGGCCACCAAGCGAAACACAAAATCAGTGACAACAAACCAACGCAGGAATTGAAAATATTTCAACACAATTCCACTTAATGAACGTTTAGTTCATTTAGTAGATGGAGTATAATAATTTTAAAATGCATGCTGAGTTGTGACCATACCTGTCAACCCCTTATCAGTGCCCTATATTATTACAGACCAATTCAGACCTTATTGGCCACCCCGTGCCATTATAAATCTCAACGTTCACCCTACAAAGTCCCATCACAAGGGAGAAACACAAACAAATAGACACATTTTTATTTGCCCGGCATTGAAACGGCTGTATGCCATACGGCCCTGAAAGCTAAATTTCCCGGTACGAGAATACGGAGTAAACCATGTGGGTTGACACGGTATGAGTGTCTGCTGCTGCTGCTGTTGTCCCTGTACAACGCTTTGAGATCCTTGGGACAAGCCGCGCTATAAATGGAATAATAACAACAATTATATTTATTTATGAACCAATTCCCCTTGCAGCGTCACTCGGCTCGCCCACAGCCCCGCCCCCTTCATCCCGTGTGGGCGGGGCTTGGAACCTGCCAGGCTCCGCCCCTTTCTAGATTTGAAGTTTTCGTGACTGCAAGGATTCATACTCTTTGGTTTTTTGGGTAAAGTCACGTAGGTGAAAAAGAAATGCATTAAATCACGACGTTTCGGAGGCAACACAAGCTTCCGTCTTCAGGTGGAACAGTCACAGCAAAATTACTATATCACTTGATACAGTGATTTAATGTATTTATTTCTTTTTGAACCTACGTGACTTTACCGAATAGACCAAAGAGTATCCGCCCCTTTCACCTGGACATAGTGCGGCAGTCGTGGCGTTCGCGACAGTCCGACCATTGCATCAGCGTTAATTCTAGATTTGAAGCTTTCGTGACTGCAAGGATTCATACTCTTAGGCTTTTTCGGTAGTCACGTAAGTAAAAAGAAAAATAGAATTAATATAAGTAATAATAGAAATAAAAATAATATTTATTTAAAATAATAAAGTAAACATAAGAATTTTTCGATTTAAAGCTTTCGTGACTGCAGGGATTCGTCTTCTTGGTTCTTTCGGTAAAGGCACGTAGAAGGGCAATAATAAAATAATAAAAATAAAACATTAAAATAATTCTCACGACGTTTTCGGCTACAACGCAAGCAGACGTCCTCAGGTGAAGACGAGGTTTGTCGAGAAGACAGCGTCTGAATGAAACACCCCAGGCTTGGAGCGGATATTTAAGCTGGGTTGGAAGGGGAAGAGCGCCTTGACAAAATAATTTGCATATAATAATTATTATTCCTATTATTACTTCTATTATTTTATTTTTATTTTTTACCTACGTGATTTTACGAAAAAGCCTAAGAGTATGCATCAATGTTGTTTTAGATCAGTGTCTCTTATCCTGAGATGCAACTCCCTGGGGGTGCGAGATGCCCCTTTCTGGGGGTTGCGAGACACGGCCAAATGATTTATAGAAGGTGAATAATCGAAAAACACAAATTAAGCACGGACGCGTAAGTTACGATTACTTTGTTTCAGCAAACCCCTATGTGTTTATATTCTTAGGTTTTTTCGGTAAAGTCACGTAGGTAAAAACATTAAAAAGTTAAATAAATTTACTTGATACAGCTGTCGTGGCTGTGACGGTACCACCTGAAGACGGAAGCTTGTGTTGCCTCCGAAACGTCGTTATTTTTATTTATTTTTTTATTTTACTTTATTAATTTAATTTTTTTACCTACGTGACTTTACCGAAAAAACTAAGAATATAGATATTTACAGGTTTAAACTTCTATAAATATTCGCTCCCGCATATCCTGTTGATGCTGGGTGGAGCGGTGGCGCAGTGGTTAGCGCACTGCACGATGAGCCCAACAAACCAAGTCGGACTCCCGACCACGGCTAACATCAGTGGCAACTGATATTTGAACCGGTTCTAGCCCCCCCTTCACCTTTACATAATCTGAATCTTTATTTAGACTGGAGGAATCCGATGAGCTATAAGGCGATTTTTCACAGATGTCCACTAGACATCAACATCATTTCCAACTGACCGGCGTGGTGAAGTATGGTCACACAACCCCCTCTTTGGGATGGCATAGAATGGATCAGCATATGTACATAAAGCATATAACACCTTCACATATACACTGGGCTCGTATCTACAGGATGTGTAATCATAATATTCATAAGTCACATGCACTTGTTCAGTCCAAGGCTAGATGAAAGGTCCCATCACCGTTCATTCATGGGTTAGAACAGCTGTTACAGGTTGTCGCAGGGTTACTGCCTTGTCAGCAGACAGAAATGCAGCACAATTGCGTGGTTGTATTGTATTCTATGGTCCCATGTCACCCACCCGCACTGATCCGGCGTGGTGAAGTATGGTGAAATGCATGATCGGCATGCTATACCGATGGCCTTCATCGGCAAGGCTGAACGTAACAGTATTTAATGATGGTGATGATCATTGTATAATAATATTGAAATAAACTTAAATAGGATATTACCAACAATTGTATAAAAACGCATGACGTATACTTCACGTATAACGTATACAGTGATGTGTATTGAAGGTGCGTTGGCGTTGGTGTTGAGCGCACACTCGGCCACGTCTCATTCGACACGCACCAAGGGTCACAGGCGTGAGAGGCATTGCCCATTGCAGTGATTCCCTCTGCATTCATATTCTGGTGATGTTGCTGCCGCTGATATTGCTGACAAAGCAGCATCCGTCGCTATTGTTACTGCTGTAGCTTCTACGGCAATGCTACGGCTGTATAATAATAACAACAATGTACAGTGGGTTACTTATTTATGATATCGCAATTCCTAGAATTGCATCTCAAAACGCTGTACGGGCAGACCTCGCTTAGCGATCAAGATGCGTTCCTGGAGAAGTGAGCAGCGCTAACCGAATCAGTGCTAAAAGACGTCATGATACCGTTTGTATTCATGGAGATGCGTTCCTGACAGTAGCGTCATTTCTTTCTTGTGAGCAATATGTGAGGGCTTCATTGGGGTATTGGTAATAACGGTAATTTGGTATTATGGTTAACAATTCTTCATGAATAAAAAATACAATTTATTAAAATAACATCAGGAAGTCTTATGTACTGTAACATCAACGAAAGGGCTAGACCCCCAGGAAGGAACTTGTTGAATACGATCTCTCAGTGCAGAAATCAACATGATCCCATGTGCTATTAGCTCGAGTGACTTGACTATTGTTGATGCTATTGTAGCTGCTATAGCTGATGTTGATACGACTGCTACAGCTGATGCTGATGCTATAGCTCTACTGCTGTTGCTTCTAATGACGTTTTCTATAGCTTCTACCTTTGCCAGTGTGGCTTGTTTTGCTATAGCTGCTGCTGATGTTATATTTGCTGTTGTTATTACTTCTGTTGCTATAGCGGTTGCTTCTGCTCGTATTGCTGTTGCTAGAGCTGTTGCCCTCTCCTGCTGCTGCTATTGTTGCTGCTGTAGCTATTGTTCATCCAGTGTATATAGCCGCTGTCGTTTCGATAGCTATTGTTGCTTATATAATTGCTGCCGACACCGCTGCTGTTGTTTTATAATGCTGTTGTTTCTAAAGCTATTGCTGCTACTGTTATATATTGCTCTAACTGCTGCTATTGCTGCTGTTATTGATGTTGCTGCTGCTGATGTTATATCTGCTGTAGTTGCCACAGCTGCTGCTACTACTATAGCTGCTGCTATTGATTGTGCTGCTGCTGTTGTTATATCTGCTGTAGTTGCCATAGCTGATGCTACTACTATAGCTGCTGCTATTGATTGTGCTGTTGTTATATCTACTGTAGTTGCCATAGCTGCTGCTACTACTATAGCTGCTGCTATGATTGTGCTGCTGCTGTTGCTATATCTGCTATAGTTGCCATAGCTGCTGCTACTACTATAGCTGCTGCTATTGATTGTGCTGCTGCTGTTGTTATATCTGCTGTAGTTGCCATAGCTGCTGCTACTATAGCTGCTGCTATTGATTGTGCTGCTGCTGTTGTTATATCTGCTATAGTTGCCATAGCTGCTGCTACTACTATAGCTGCTGCTATTGATTGTGCTGCTGTTGTTATATCTGCTGTAGTTGCCATAGCTGATGCTATTACTACTGTAGCTGCTAATATTGCTTTGCTGCTGTTATATTGGATGTCCTTTCAATAGCTATTGTTGCAGCTTTTGATGTTGCTGCTGTTGTTATATATTCTGTAGTTGCCATAGTGGCTGCTACTACTAACATAGCTGTTGCTATTGCTGCTGTTGTTATATCGGCTATCGTTTCTATAGCTATCGCTGCTGCAATTTATTTTGCTGCTGCTGTTGTTTTATCAATAGCTGGCGCTACTGTTGTAGATGCTGGCTGGGTATCGGCCAGGCATGTCCTCTGTTTGTCCTTGCCACTGATGATGATGCATGGGGCGACTGTGGCTCTGATGGATTGATGTCTTCTCATCGACCTCGTCGACTCATTTAGATGCAGTCCTTGTTATATACTGTATCGTTAGATGTAATCTTTCATCGCACAGATCGCGAAAGGCGACACAGGGAGGTATTCCCGTGGAACAAACCCACACACACACACGTGTATGCTATATGTCTGTCGAAAATCGATATTTGCTAGGATTGGTGATCAAACATCTGTCGTCTATGCGGGCTGATTCGTGTTAAACAATAACCCATATAGACACATGTTGTTTTGACTCGAAACACACACACGCACGTACATTCAATGAAGATGCAACCGGTTAATTGATAGTGTTGCAATCATAATTTTCATAATCAATCATCCAGTAATGATATTACAGGATCTAATATATATATCTCAAATTACCTTTTGTAAAAACCAAAAAATCGCATCTGGCAAAGACCAAAATAGAATTGCAAATCCATGCATCGTTGTATGTATCGGCATACGATTACCATCAGGGTGATTGGCCCTCATCCAGCAGTGGATTGAGAGAAAGGCTGTGTGTGGTGTACGTGTCGTCGTGTGATTCTGTGCCGGATGGTCCCGATGTCTGGTGACCCCCTCCCCTCCCAATTTAATTATCTAAAACTTACAATTGTTGTACGATTGTTATTTTCAAAGTAGAAATGATTATGCAAAGGAAACAAACAATGTTAGGGGTCAATTGATTGGAGGTCACGTGGCATACGGACCGCCACCCTGTACATCTCTAATGTGTGTAGCACACTCATTAAAACGTTGAATTTGTCTCACGTTTCATTCAAGGCCCCTGCTGTAAAGTCCTTGAGAATCAGTGAATAATTTATAGGAAAATAGAGAGCATCATTATTGTTACTACTATACTATTATTACTGTTATAGCATTCAATCTCTTGGACGCAAATATACAATATAAGCGTGATGTATGGAATAAGTGACTGTACAATATATACATTATTAGATAAGTCAATGGATGCATATTCACATATATACATGGTGTATGCCATTAATCGCTACGACATACATTATCACATATACATAGGCAGTTTAATCTATGCACGTATAAATGTACACACTACACTATATTTTTATGAAATTCTAAGCCAAGCTCCGATGGTCTACTAATTGTGTATATTACATTCATTAACTAGACATGATTGATAAATCACTGGACGTATATGTACATATCGGCGTTCTGTATCAAATTATAAGCTACTATTGAACACATTTAAAATCACTAGATCAATCAATGATCGTCCACGTCTACAGATGTCTGCTTTTCACATTGCAATATGCTTGTATTATTTACATTTAAATATATATGTTTTAAAAACGCAACAATTATCCGGAACAACTGCCGTCAAATGAAATGCCGTACATAATAGAGTCGACGTTTCGGGCAACAGCCCTTCACCGCAGCGCACGGAGATACATCAGCCAACGTAACACATCGTTGAAAAAAACGCAACATTTATCCGGAACTGCCGTCAATTGAAATGCCGTACATAATAGAGTCGACGTTTCGGGCAACAGCCCTTCACCGCAGCGCACGGAGGTACATCAGCCAACGTAAGACATCGCAGGCCGGGCAATCTGTGTGCGCACGGGAGAATCGTCAAGCAGCTGTCAATTTCGGCAGGGAGTGGTGGGATTAAAGGGGGGGTGGGGGGGTGGGTTATTCATGCGGCTGCGATTTTGTACAAAGGGGCAGCAGCTTAAACAACGAGGCGCCATGGCAGGGCAGGACACAAGAGGGCAGGGCAGGACAAGAGATTGGGGGGGGGGCAGCTTCACTCACCCATATACATGACGCCCTCTTTCGTTTTCTCAGCTGCGTCGCTCACGCTCTGCTTGGTCTTCTCAGCCGCAGCGGCCATGCCTTCTTTGGCCATAGAAAACCCCTTCATGAGTGCATCCATGATGATGACCTTCCACCTGGATTTGTCTCACGCTCCTGGCTGTCTGGCCCTCTCCGCTCGTGGCTGTCACCGCTGTCTCAGCCTCTCTCCGATGTCCGCGTGGCTCCCCTCCGTGCGTCGTTGGGGTCGGGAGATGCGCGTGATTTCGAAGAGCTCTACGAGTCGCAGATACGAGGCGACCTTTTCCCCACCCACCCCAGCCCCACGTTTATTAGCCAACAAATCAAATAACCTCTCGATATCACGCGAGCGACTGGCGATAATGGGAAATTATAGCAAATTATTTTGATTAATTGAAATAAAAATAGAATCTAAACGTATTCAAAAAAATATATGAAATCTCTCAAGATATCCCTTACGATTTTTTTCTTCTTCCGATAATGCAGAGTCCTATGTAACGATTTTTTTTAAAAATATATATCTAGCTCAACAAATATATTCGCACAAAATGAAAAGAATACAATGATGATGCCACTAATTAATGACGATTGCTATTGTGTATAAGCAAGAGGGAGTCTCCAGCAGGAGCGTCTATGCGATATGACGAGGATTAGCACGAGGCGATGCTATATGATGATGATGCTGCTGCTGCTGTAGCCGCCGTCTCTGTGCTAGAGGAGCAGCGGCAGAGTGAATATTAAATCCCTGCCTGGGTGGGTAGAGTCGCGTTCGCATCATCCCCCAAGGGCTCTCCAACGCGAACGCGGCGTCATTGGCAGAGGTTTGACGTCATTGTGGTGTTACGTTTCACCCGCGTGACATCATTGCGTTAACAATCTATTGCATATGAAAACAAAAATGCGACGGATTGTTATTTTTTTGGCGTGAAAAAAACTAAAGCTGAGACGTAAAGGTGCAGCCCTTGCAACGGCTCGCTCAAGCCACTGCTGCTGGATGGGTCCTCCGCCTAAAAGAGATGTAGCGAGCTAGATTTGTAGCTTTCGTGACTGCAGGAATCCATAGAACTAAATATTTTATAAAAAATTTTTTAGAATAATATATTTTATTCTATGGATATTTTATTTTATAAAATATTTTATTAAATAAAATGTTATAAAATAAAACATAAATAAACTATTTTATTTTATGGAAATTTTATTTTATTAAATATTTAATAAAATAAAATTGTATAAAATATTTTCTAAAAAAATATATTTATTTTATAAAATAAAATGAAATATTAATAAAATAAACTATTTTATTTCATGGATATTTTATTTTATAAAATAAAATTTTATAAAATAAAATTTATAAAATAAAATATTTAATAAAAAAGAAAATATTTATACCGACGTGACTTTACCGAAAGTACCAAAGAGGATAGGGATGTAGCGATCACACGAGCTGATTTGCAGAATGTTGGCTTGGTCTTCGCACGAAGGAGGAGGTTTCATCCAGCAGCAGATAAGCCGCCCAGTCAGCTTGCTACTTCAGGCCAACAACGTTGGCATGTGGTCGGAAATGAAATTAAAATTAATAAAAATAAAACAATAAAATCACGACGTTTCGGAGGCAACACAAGTCTCCGTCATCAGGTGGGACCGTCACACTGATGACGGAGACTTGTGTTGCCTCCGAAACGTCGTGATTTTATTGTTTTATTTTTATTAATTTTTATTTCATTTTTTACCTACGTGACTTTACCGAAAGAACTAAGAGTATGAATCCTTGCAGTCACGAAAGCTTCAAATCTAGAATGTGGTCAGAAGTGTCGCAGTTCGCCTAAAGCGCCCTCCCGTGGCTGCTCGCCAATTCGCGGTTGACCGCGAGGTTCCTTGACAGAATGCGACGTCAAGATGTGCTGCTGCTGCTGCTGCATACAAGGTGCCCTTAGCTGCACTGCTCGTGATGATGATGAGGAGGAGTGCACACACGCGTCTCCAACTCGTCTCCCACGTGGCTCATCGCGGGTCCAAGGCTACTGCCTACAAGCGAGGAGGCAGTGAGGTTACGAAATCAAAATTTTTTAATTTCCCTACATTTTACCGTAAAAGTTACATTTAGCACGAGAAAATATTAATCATATTTTCGCATTCAAAATACTTCCAGTGTAATGTTTGCGTTGATGTAGGGTGACATCAAACAAAAGGAGGGATTGCGTTGTCGTATTACGAACTTTGAAATCTAGATTTTGAAACTATTGTAATTTCTTTAGAACTGCATTTTGTGTTTAATAGGTTGCTGTTCATCCCCCCGCATTTCCGATTAGCGCGGTTGGCTACGTACGGTGCGAAAGAAGTTCAACATGTGAAACGTGAACCAAACCCTGCAGGTGTCCCCATTCGCCTTTTAATTTGCGGAGCGCGAACTTGATGATTGCGGCTACTTTCAAGAACGCAACCCGCGCAATGGGCAAGGGTTTGGTGTACGTTGTGTAGAAAACTGAACAATATTTGGCCATAATTAAAGAGTTTTACTGTGACGAGATCATCCTGAGTTGGTCACCTTTGGCTATACAAGCTAGTGAGGTGCTGAATAAGCACATAGCCCACAATACGAACTTAACATGTTTTTTTTGTTTGCATTCTGACCACAAGTATTGTGGTTAATGCAGACACGATTCCTTGTAAAACGTTTCAGTTTGGTGTTTTAATATCTTAACACCTTCTAGATTTGAAGCTTCCGTGACTGCAAGGATTCATACTCTTAGGTTTTTTCGGTAAAGTCACGTAGGTAAAAAATAAAAATTAATAAAAGTAAAATAAAAATCACGACGTCTCGGAGGCAACACAAACTTCCGTCTTCAGGTGGAACCGTCACAGCACGATTGCTGTATCAATTAATTTTAATTTTATTTTTTAACCTACGTGACTTTACCGAAAAAACCTAAGAGTATCTTAACACAGCTGTTTGTTGCCAGAAAAAAGGGGGAAATCTGTTCTAATATTTTGGTACTGGTGTTGCACACTCGAAATAAAGGACGTGGGCAGGTGCTCCAAATCGAGGGCAAGCACATTGATTGTGGTTAATAGTAATCTTGTGAAGAACAGCACCGTCACTCTGTGAAATGCACCAGCACGTGCCACACACAGCAATTATTCCGAGTCGCCATTAACCACGTGGCTGGTGTATCCTCGCGGTTATTCATTAACCTTGCCAGCCACCTACAGGCTAAACTCGGTCATCGCATGCTGCTGCACACACATGCATTGATGCACTGCACAGCACATTAGGCAGTCCCTCCAGAAAAACGCGATTATGCGATCGCAAGATTCCACGCAAAATCAGCCAAAGTCCGCATATTTATGCGGGGGGCGCGTTTTTTCAAATACGCCGCACTTTCGCCACATAAATTGCAGATTTCCGTGCGCAAAATATGCGGGCTTGCATGATTTCATAATCCCCGCATTTTCGTTGCAAAAAGTCACATATATCTTAGCAGAAAGTTGAAAAATGTTGCGTTTACTTCACACAAGCGCAGCCATTTCCCCTGTTGCCATGGGAACGTTATGAAGTGACGTCACTCATTACGCGACATCATTGAAAAGCTGCAAACCCCGCGATGCCAATGAAACCATGATGAAGAGTTTATGCAACTTTACAGTTGTAAGATTGCACTTTTTTGTTAGTAGCATGTAAATTTACATTACTGTAAGACTGTACTGTTACTGTATTGCTTACGTTACTGTGCACTGAAAACACTTATTTTAACAGAAGATGTCTGTTTTGTATAGCTACCTCTGTAAAACAGGAAGCACACATTTTATTTTTTAATATTTTATTTATTCATTTTTACAGAAGTTGTAGCATATTCATTTTGTAAAGCTACAGAACTTGTTCGACTCAATGTTTTGTAAGTTTGAGCCATCTGTTTGTTAAGGTCTGAAATAAAACAAGATGAGAACTTAAATATTCCCAGCACTTTCTGTGATGTAGTATGCTTGCTTATCATAGGAAGTAATAAGAAATGACTCTTTACATTAAAGTAGTAGCCTAGTGAATAGGGTGTTGGGGGAATCACTTTTTTTTTCTCTTTTTCATCAAACCGCAGTTTTTGCAAGTTCCCGCAATTTAATCGCATAAAATTGCATAATATCCCGCATATTCCATCGCATTTTTTAAGAAAACGTGCCGCATAATCAACGATTTTTGCCCGCAACAATCACCAAAAAACTCCGCGTTTTTCTGGAGGGACTGATTAGGACTTTCACAAAACCACACTTTACTCCCTTGCTGCACAAGGATATAATTAAAAGAGTGATCCATTCCTAATGTGCTTCTCTGGCAAAGGAGGTCCCATGATGTAGCTGCTCACCCCGAGCTCTCATTACCCTGATAGTGCATTGTCTTTGTGCTGTACGCCTGTTGGCGTCCTCTGGTCTCGCACCGTTATGAGACTAGGCTCAAAAGAAAGCTGTTTCAGGTGTGGACCAATCAGTTTTAAAGACAATGCATATATTATCTGAGTATGTTTTTTGTTTGCATTCTGACCACAAGTATTGTGGTGAATGCAGACATGATTCCTTGTAAAAGGTTTCAGTTTGGTGTTTTAACATCTTAACACCTGTTTTGTTGCCAGAAAATAGGGGGAAACCTCTTCTCATGTTTGTTGTTAATTCACTGCACCCAGCTCGTTCTATCCGGCGCCTTGAGATGTGGCCACGTTTACAGGGCTGGATAAATCTGCATGTTGTGTATGGTTGTGAGTGGTTAGCCCCCTCTCGTGGTCGCGTTGCAAATCTCCGTGAGAGTACAAACAAAAGCATCGTGCTGTATGAATAAGCAATTAATATTATTCTATGAGACCTCCTTTACCAGTGGCAAAATATAGTAATAAGTTTTTACCCTTTCAACTGGTACAAAAACTGACACCTTTATACAAGGCATCATGTTTGCAATAACCACAACACAAGCAGTCAAAATGCAAACAAAAAGAAACAACTCTGATGATGATAATGCTATGCACTGTCCTTAAAGTTGATTGGTATAAAGGTGTCAGTTTTTGTACCAGTTGAAAGGGTAAAAACCTATTACTATAATTAATATTATTGTTGATTTGAAGCTTTCGTGACTGCAGGAATCCATACTCTTTGGTTCTTTCAGTAAAGTCATAAGCTAAATCTCGATAAGTTTTTTTTGGCAGATATCCATGAGCAGTACATCTATATACAGTATATACATATTGTAGTTGATTTCACTGTGTTCATCAATCACACCAACTCCAGCTTACGTCGAAATCTCATTACACGGCAATGCTGACGGCATCTCCCTTCTCGCATACACCTCCGTCTCTTCATAATCAACGTGTTTGGGTTAGATCGCGTTATTTATAAATGTGTCGTAACCCTCCACCACTCGACACGGCCAATCAGCAAAAAAGTGTCACGTTGACAAAAGACAAATAGTTCACTGCTTTAGCCCACCGGTGTGTTGAAGAGCGAAACATTGTAAATGTTGTGGTCGGGTGGTGGAGGGTTACGGCACATTTATAAATAACGCGATCTAACCCAAAAACGTTTATTTTTGAATAATATTGGTCGCGAAAGCCTTACGTGTTAATCTGACCTCCGTCTCTTGTCTGCCATCCCTGTCCATCTCGCCACGCGTCTGTCTTAGAAACCTTGCACGCCTCGTCCATATCTCTGCTGTGCACACGTGGTGTTGTCACACCAGCTCTGTGGTAGGACGACCTCTTTTAGCGCTGGTTCGATTAGCGCTCACTTCTCCAGGAGCGCATCTTGAGTGCTAAGCGAGGTCTGCCTGTGTATCGATTTTATTGACACACGTTCAACTATTCAACTATTTTTTGCAATTTTTTATTTTACCAGGTGAGGCCCACTGATCTCGCTCTTTTCCATCATGTGGAAATGAGTAGCAGCCAAATACGATGAACGCGTGATGTTGATTCTAAATTTCGAGGGGGAAACCGGAGGACCCGGAGAAAAATCCACGCGACCACGGGGAAAGAGCGACGCAAATTCCAATTATACAGCAGCAGGCGTCAGGTTCGGGATCGAACCCACGACCTCCCCCATACCAGGCGAGGTAGTTAACATCTCCGTCACTTCACGAGGAATTTAATTGAAAGGGAGAGGGGCCCACAAGATGAGGTCTGCTGAGGCTCCCCAATTGGCTAGCAGCACCACTGACTGACGGTTCGTGTCTTGAGTCGGGGGGTGGGGGGGGAGTCGAACCTTCCCGGTCGGTGCGAGTTTAGAATCTGAATCTTTATTTTGGACCGGAGGAATCCGATGAGTTCTTTTTCACAGATGCCCAGTACGGGCTGCTCCTTCATGGCGCGCTCATCCACTGGTGTATGCAGCGGAGGAGTGGAGCTGGGAGTGGAGGTGAGAGAGAGAGACAGACAGACAGGGGGAGAGTGAAATTTTGGCGAGGGAATAAGTGAGCCACTTGAGAGGAGAGAGTGATATTCTTGGTTCTTTCGGCAAAGTCACGTAGAAGGGAAATAATAAAATAATAATAAAACATAATACAATTCTCACGACGTTTCGGCCAAAGCGCAAGCAGCCGTCCTCAGGTGAAGAACAGGGCTGTTAGAAAGACAGCATCCTAATGAACACTGCTAAGCTTGGCAGCGTATTTTAAGCTTAGCAGTGTTCATTAGGATGCTGTCTTTCCGACAGCTCTGTTCTTCACCTGAGGACGGCTGCTTGCGTTGTGGCCGAAACGTCGTGAGAATTGTATTTTATTATGTTAGATTTTTATTATTTCATTATTTCCCTTCTACGTGGCTTTAATGAAAGAACTAAGAATATGAATCCCTGCAGTCACGAAAGTTTTACAATCCAAAGGAGAGAGTGAGATTGAGAGAGTCACCGGGTGAGACTGTGAAGGCAGAAGATAGACGAGGGCGAATGTGGGGGAGGGAGGGGGCATCAGGCGTGACACTGTGTGTGAGCGTGGCACATTGAGTGTGTGAGCATAACACTGAGAGTGTGTGAGCGTGAGACTGTGAGTGTGTGAAATCCCTCAGCCTGGAACACATCGTGGGACAAAGTGGGGATGACCCTGCTGAGGCTGCGGTGCCTCAAAATTTGGAAGAAGAAGAAGTCACCCCCTGTGAGTGGCTGGCTGACGTGCCATCTGTTGAGGAAGTACTGAAGGCGACCCGGAGTCTGAGACCAGGAAAGGCACCGGTAAGAGATGATCTCCCAAACGAAATGCTGAGGGAGGGTGGCGTTTGTGAACAGACTGCCCTACATGACATCATAACAACAGTCTGGACCACTGGACGGGTTCCACAGGATTGGAAGGATGCCCTGGTGGTCCCCCTCTTTAAGAAGAAGTGGGACCGCAGAGACTGTAACAATTACAGGGGCATCTCATCTGAGCCACTGCTCACGATCACTAAGGACCTTCATGATGGTGAGCAGGCCCGGGTAAAACTACGTGGCTGGGAGTCGGAGCCATTCCCTGTTCACCTTGGGGTGTGACAGGGATGTCCTCTGGCTCCCACATTATTTAACATCTATTTCGACCACATAATTCGTGAAGCCTTCAATAGCTGTACCAGAGGAATTTCCATCTGGTACAGATACAATGGGAGGCTGATTGATGCCCGGGTGCGGTCAAGGGATGGCTCCCAATTGGTCAACCATGTTATGTATGCCGATGATCTGGTAATTGTTGCTCACTCAGAGGAGGAGTTGGAGGCGCTGCTGCTGAACCTGGAGGTTGCACACTAAGAGGTGGAGCCTTACCATCAGCCCCACCAAAACTAAGGACCTGCCTGGGTATTTTGTACCATCGGACACTCCACCCCCACAACTCCCAATTGGTGATAGGGCAGTTGTGGAGCGAGTTGAGAGTTTCCCTAACCTGGGCAGTGTGCTCATGACCGGCTCCGGTTTGACCGCAGAGGTCTCACTCCGAATCAGTCGAGCGGCATTATCTTTTCATCGGTTGCGTAACGCTGTGTGGAAGCTACCTGGTCTGTCGCTCCGCACGAAGCTTCAGGTCTTCTAGGCCACAGTCATTCCCTCCCTTCTCTACGCTTGCAAAACGAGGACCCCCATAATGGAACATCTTCGCCGGTTAGAAAACTTTAGGCTGGCCTGCCTACGATCCATCCTGGGTTTAACCAGGCTGGATTGTGTGAGGAGCTCACAAATCATTGAAATATCTTGACAAAGTTGGCTGGGCCATGTAGCCCGCATGCCCAGACACCACATTCCTAAACAGCTTTTGTTCGGCCGGATTGAGGGGGCTAAACGGGCGTGGCACGGGCTCGAAAGGAGATGGAGTGACGTGGTACAGGAGGACGTGGAGCTGAGTGGACTTGCCGATGACTGGTACCAGCGGTGTCAAGATCGGCCTCAGTGGAGGAGGCTCGTGAAGGACGCTACTGGGCAGTTGGAGGCAGTCGCCCTCCAACAACAACGGAGGGCGGAGGAGCGACGCTCACAACAACGAGCGGAGCGCCGGGTGGCTAAAGCACAGCAAGTTGCCACAGTAGGGGGCACAGGTGGTGCATCAGCCAGTCATCTCGGTCATCTCGGTCAGTCGACCTGTGGCACCTGGTTCTGACCCGTGACCTCCTGCCAGCGGGCGTTCACGTGGCCTCAAGGTGCACCTAGCCTGGCACAAGCGTCGTGGTGAAGTCACCACCACTTAGTGGCGATTGTTGTTGTTGTTGTGTCAGCGTGACACTGAGAGTGTGTGAGCGTGACAGTAGCGAATATTTGAACCGGTCCTGGGCCTCCCTTAGGTCGACACAGCCTCAAATGAACAACTGGTGGGGGGGGGGAGGGGTAAACATCGCCACTTAGGGAGACAAAGGCGGCCGGGCGTGGAGCTTTTCATCCACTCTCTCGTGTACCGCTCACAGCGCTTGCTCCAACAGTCTGTTGAGGTCATCCAGGGATCTTTGTCTTGGTGAGAGCGTGAGACTGGGAGGAGGAGGAGAGAATGCACGAGATTTGGGGGGAGGGGAAGTGCCTCTCAGAGGAGGAGGAGGGAGGGAGGGATGGAGGAAGGAGGGAGCGGAATGGCTACAGAGAACGACTGGCTGGGGGGGGGGGAGAGGGCGAGAGAGTGAGACTGGAGGGGGAGCGTGAGATCTGGGAGGGAGATAGTTACGTGATGTCGGTGGCGAGAGAGGAGGAATGCCACAGTGGGACGAGGGACACTGAGAAGAGGGAGAGAGAGAGAGAGACTGTTAGAGAGAGAGCGTGAGAGTGAGACAGTGTGTGTGTGATGTTGATGTAAAGAGAGAGAGTCTGGTGGTAATAGGGAGAAAGCATCCGAGAGAGAGAGCAACACAGATTCAGCGAAGACCTCAGGCTCAGAGTGAACACCTCCTCCTCATCCTTCTCATCCTCCTCATCCACATGGCATCCCAAAGAGCTCTCTTCTGCTCCTCTCTGGGGGTAGCTACGTGCATCTTCATCTTCGTGAGCCTTCAGGTGGGGTCCCACAGCAGCACACTGACACAGTACACACACTGATACAGTACACACACTGATACAGTACACACACTGATACAGTACACACTGATACAGTACACACATTGATACAGTACACACACTGACACAGTACACACACTGATAAAGTACACACTGATACAGTACACACACTGATACAGTACACACTGATACAGTACACACACTGACACAGTACACACTGATACAGTACACACTGATACAGTACACACACTGATACAGTACACACACTGCCAGTATACACACTGATACAGTACACACACTGATACAGTACACACAGTACACACTGACACGGTACACACACTGATACAGTACACACACTGACACGGTACACACACTGATACAGTACACACACTGACAGTACACACACTGATACAGTACACACACTGATACAGTACACACAGTACACACTGACACAGTACACACACTTTATACAGTACACACTGATACAGTACACACTGATACAGTACACACACTGACACAGTACACACTGATACAGTACACACTGATACAGTACACACACTGATACAGTACACACACTGCCAGTATACACACTGATACAGTACACACACTGATACAGTACACACAGTACACACTGACACGGTACACACACTGATACAGTACACACACTGACAGTACACACACTGATACAGTACACACACTGATACAGTACACACAGTACACACTGACACAGTACACACACTTTATACAGTACACACTGATACAGTACACACTGATACAGTACACACACTGACACAGTACACACTGATACAGTACACACTGATACAGTACACACACTGATACAGTACACACACTGCCAGTATACACACTGATACAGTACACACACTGATACAGTACACACAGTACACACTGACACGGTACACACACTGATACAGTACACACACTGACAGTACACACACTGATACAGTACACACACTGATACAGTACACACAGTACACACTGACACAGTACACACACTTTATACAGTACACACTGATACAGTACACACTGATACAGTACACACACTGACACAGTACACACTGATACAGTACACACTGACATAGTACACACACTGATACAGTACACACACTGACAGTACACACACTGATACAGTACACACACTGATACAGTACACACAGTACACACTGACACAGTACACACACTGATACAGTACACACTGATACAGTACACACACTGATACAGTACACACATTGATACAGTACACACACTACACACACTGACACAGTACACACACTGATACAGTACACACTGATACAGTACACACACTGACAGAATAGTCATCATCATCAATGAGGATTATAGGAGTTCGATAACAACCGATCGTCTCCTACTCATGATGAGCATTATAATCATCATCATCATCATCTGTCAGTCTAGTGTATATCATATCATCCGTCACACTCATTGTGGTTGGGTTGATTGATGTATAGTGTAGGAAGTTGGATGATACGCTAGCCAACTCATAATAATAATCATCTTTATTATCAAAGACGTCGTAGAGTGGTTCATGTCGTCTGTCATCATCCATCACCGTCTTAATTATCAAAGGTACCTCATGGTATACACGTCAATTTAATCATATACATCATCATCTTTATCACTAAAGTCATCATCAAATTGACCACGTCTTATAATCCATCAACTTTATCATCGAAGTCATCCTCGAATGGTCCATGTAGTCTATTTAATATTAACCATCATCAACATCACCATCATCACCATGTAATTTTAGATGTGAAGCTTTCGTGACTGCAAGTATTCATATTCTTAGTTTTTTTCGGTAAAGTCACGTAGGTAAAACATTTAAATTAATAAAAGTTTTAATTTTATTTTTTTTACCAACGTGAGTTAACGGAAAAAAACCTAAGGATATCATCATCATGAGCAGCATGAGAGTAAGTTGTGTTCCTGATGTTGTTGAGAAGGCGTCAATATCGCTTCCTGTACCGCGTCTGCAGCCACGTGGTCCTCGTAATATCTGCAGTGTAAATGACACATCGCAGTATCTCGTGTTGCGTGTGTGTGATAGATGAGTTGAGGTGGTTGTGTGATGGAAGAGTGATAATCTGCAGTCTTTCCGTGAGAATCTGTGGAGTTACTCCCCCACCTTCATCACAGGTTGTGTGCATGGAGACATCACAAGCTTTGGTTCGGCGTTACTGGGATTGCGTTGTGGATGACATTGGTTGGGGGTAGGGACAGGATTATACTGGTAGGAACCTCCTGGTTACACCAGCCCACAGGGGATTATTGTGTCAGTCCGTCGTGCAGGGAAGGGTTGGGTGGGAAAGGAGGGGCTGGATGGGGAGGGTGGGGAGGGGCTGGGTGGGGAGGGTGGGGAGGGGCTGGGTGGAGCTGGGTAGGGTGGGGAGGGTGGGGAGGGGGCTGGGTGGGGAGGGTGGGGAGGGGCTGGGTGGGGAGGGGAGGGTGGGGAGGGGCTGGGTGGGGAGGGTGTGGAGGGCCTGGGTGGGGAGGGTGGGGAGGGGCTGGGTGGGGAGGGGAGGGTGGGGAGGGGCTGGGTGGGGAGGGTGGGGAAGGGCTGGTCACCCCGTGGTGCCCTTATAAAACTCAACGTTTCACCTACTCACGCCGGCTTGTGCCCGCCCTCACAGTCGGGCATATTTGCGGAATACACCACGCCGCCGTTGACCCTGGCCATTGACCGAGAAACCCAACGTTTCTACCAGCTCCCTCCGCAGCAGGAATGTGTTGGATATGGATCGTACTGTGTTTGTGTGTTAGGACTAGCTACGGCTGGTACTTGTGTTAGGGTTAGGATTAGAGTTTGGGGTAATGCACACGGCTAGCAATTTATGTTCGACGCAAGGCTAGAGTTATAAGGAGGGTTATGGCTATGATGAGTTATTGTGATAGGTTAGGATTAGAGTTAGGGGTAGGATTATGACTCTGATGAGTTCTTGTGTTAGGGTCAGGGCTAGGCTTTCGATTCGCATGTGTTTGGAGTACCAAGACTGGACAAGGACTTGAGTTAGAGACGGGGCTTAGGCGAGGGTCAGGACTGGTTCTGGCTTAGCTTAGGGTCACTGCTGGTTGCCTGTGCCCATGTTTTCTGGCTGCTATGCCACTGAAATGCGTGGATAATTCATCGCCGAGCCTGGCTGATGCCAACATTGTATTCTTTAGTTCGGCTAAAGTGACTCACAAACACGCGGCGGGCAATCTTACACGTTCCACAGCCTTATAGACGTGCAAGTGCTGCTGTTTGCGAGCTCCTATTAAGGCCGGCAGATCACACGTGCGACGCGGCTGTCTGCTACACCAATGGACATTTCGGAATAGCCCCCAGAGTGCAACTGAGGTCACCAATGTCAAACCATGATCCACATTGCTGGCTTCCATAATTGAAATCTATGGGTTTATATGTGGATCTATGGGTTTCGGTGTAAGTCTGTAGGTCTCTATACACGCCGATGAATATCTATGGGTACGCCTACCTTCAAGTGAGTCTCGAATCATGGCCCTCATTGCCCGCTTCAATTCTCAATGTTTAGTCTCTGTGCGAGTCTCTGGGTCGCTTTGTGAGTCTATGGGTGTTTATGCGATCGTGCGGGTCTAATCGTGAGTCGTTGGGTCTCTGTGTATGTCTAGGAATCGCTACGTGGGTTCTGTACTGTATCATTCTCGATATTCACCGCGGGGCCACTGCTAAAGCCGTCCACTGGCTCATACCAGCACGGCCACCACGCCCCACGTTGCCATTGTCTATAGAGATACGAAGGCGGAAAGGTGTGTCGCTGCACCTGTTTGCCACGACCACGCGTGGCGTGGCTAACTCGATAGGTGCCCCCACACAGCACCAACTCTTGATTGAAAGCTTTCGTGACTGCAGGGATTCATCTTCTTGGTTCTTGCGGTAAAGTCACGTAGAAGGGAAAAAATAAAATAATATTGATATAAAACAATAGAAATTCTCACGACGTTTCGATTGAAAGCTTTCGTGACTGCAGGGATTCATCTTCTTGGTTCTTTCGGTAAAGTCACGCAGAAGGGAAATAATAAAATAATATTGATATAAAACAATAGAAATTCTCACGTTTCGATTGAAAGCTTTCGTGACTGCAGGGATTCATCTTCTTGGTTCTTTCGGTAAAGTCACGTAGAAGGGAAAAATAAATAATATTGATATAAAACAATAGAAATTCTCACGTTTCGATTGAAAGCTTTCGTGACTGCAGGGATTCATCTTCTTGGTTCTTTCGGTAAAGTCACGTAGAAGGGAAAAATAAATAATATTGATATAAAACAATAGAAATTCTCACGACGTTTTGATTTAAAGCTTTCGTGACTGCAGGGATTCATCTTCTTGGTTCTTGCGGTAAAGTCACGTAGAAGGGAAAAATAAACAATATTGATATAAAACAATAGAAATTCTCACGACGTTTCGATTTAAAGCTTTCGTGACTGCAGGGATTCATCTTCTTGGTTCTTGCGGTAAGGTCACGTAGAAGGGAAATAATAAAATAATATTGATATAAAACAATAGAAATTCTCACGACGTTTCGATTTAAAGCTTTCGTGACTGCAGGGATTCATCTTCTTGGTTCTTGCGGTGGAGTCACGTAGAAGGGAAATAATAAAATAGTAAAAATAAAACATAATAAAATAAGAACAGGTCTGTCGGAAAGACGCTGTCTTTCCGACACCTGAGGACGGCTGCTTGCGTTGTGGCCGAAACGTCGTGAGAATTGTATTTTATTATGTTTTATTTTATTTATTTTATTATTTCCCTTCTACGTGACTTTACCGAAAGAACCAAGAAGATGAGCACCAACTCCTTACACAGTCCATCCACCGACATGTTCTACATACTGCTGGACGAATGCCTCCCCACACCGAGCCTCATGGTCCGGAGTTCCTGCCACACTTGATCACTGTTTCATTGCTTTATTTTGGTGATTTCGAAAAGTTTACTGGTTTGGCCACGTTTGTTTGTTGTAGTACGGAGCTAGACTGATGGCCTTAATCTAAGTTGTCTTGTGGTTGGTGTTGTTGTTGTTTGACTTGCATCCCACTGGGATTTTTGCACACAGCGTTGGTGTGCGGTGCTTTTTTTCTGCAATATTTTGCCGTCTTTTCTTGGATTTTCTGTTTGCACTTAGTCACATATTCACTTTAAGATGTTTTGTTGTTCATGTTTTAGTTTTTTGTTTGTTGCGGTTGCACCCGATTCAAGAGCCGAATGGCTCACAGGGCTATACCTAATAAATTAACTTAAACGAGTGACCGTGTTCTATCCGCTGCTAGATGGAAGCCTCACCACGGCCCCCGTATGGGCCCAAATGTGGCATCTGACATTCGGAACAAAAGCCACCACGCCATGCGTACGCACACAAACCCAGCCGGGCGAGTTCGGCGTCTTGTTCAGTTTCTGGCTGCCCGCCCTCCCTCCCTCCGCCTTCACGCACTAAAGAATTCGCAGCGTTTCCAAACCAGTTGAGAGCGTGACACCCAGAAAACGAAAAACAAATCCGTGACAAAAGGGATTCGTGACATGTGTGATTGTGAGGACACGTACACAAACGGCTTTGCTATTCTTGAGCACGTGACGTTTGCAGCTTGAGCCAACCCCCGTCTGTAAACACGCACTTGTCACCACGTGAATCGTATCACCCAACACCACCGTGAATGTGTGTACGCGTGTGTGTTCGTCCAGGGGCCAGTTCCGCTTCGATGCCTTCTCACGAGCAAGGGGCCGTCCATAAATGACGTCACGCGATTTTGGACGATTTTTGACCCCCCCCACCTCGTCACACGGCGTCACAAAAAGTCAGACCCCCCCTTCAAATATGACGTCACAAAGCTCTGCCCCCCCCCTAAAAAAAAATAAAACCTGCTTCAAATCGCTTTAAACTATTGTCATTGTAGTGCGTATTTAATGTGCCGCTGCACTCCGATGTTGTAGGAGAAAACATTTATCAAAACGTCTGTTTAATTAAGTGGAACGTGTTGTCTATATCTATTTAAAGTTGCGCATTTTGATGTGACGTCACATTTCTCACCCCCCCCCCTCGTCACACATCGTCACAAATGTCTGACCCCCCCCCTAGGTGCGTGACGTCATTTATGGACGGCCCCCAACATCAGTGACAATTATCTGAACGCCCCTAGGTCGACTCAGCCTCAAATGGTTACCTGGTGCGATGTGTAAACATCGCCATTGGGTGGGGGAGGGAGACAAAGGGGGCCGGGCGTGGTGCTGTACCCCCCCCCTCGTGTGCCGTGCCGGCATTCACAGATGCTACTCGCAAACAGCACTTGCCCCAAACCGTCCGTTAAGGGGATCTTTGTCTTTGTCCAGCTTGACACGCCTGGTGCGGTTTGCAGTTTGCCTCTCGTGGGATAACAGATGAAGGCGCGGTCCTGCAACTGCTGACTCGTGCCACTGCTGACAGAGAGGACCTCCGCGAGAGGGAGCTCGAGAGAGTTTCTCTAGAAGTTCTAGATTTGAAGCTTCTCTCTCGAGTCTAGAAGCTATTTTGCCCGTATCTACACTGGCCAGACGTCTTGGAAGAGGTGAAAGAAGTACCCACCCCATACCCCACCACACCATTTACACAGGGAGTGAGGATTAAGTAG
Organism: Lethenteron reissneri; assembly: GCF_015708825.2. Lineage (NCBI taxonomy): Eukaryota > Metazoa > Chordata > Hyperoartia > Petromyzontiformes > Petromyzontidae > Lethenteron > Lethenteron reissneri. Next base: position 6,731,763 of record NC_083825.1, on the reverse strand, counting down.
GGATACACGTAGGTATAAAATAAAATAGATCACGACGTTTCGGGCGCAACACAAGCGTCTGTCATCAGGTGGGAAAAGCGTGGTCTGCTGCTGATGCAGACTGTTTTAAAATGTTTGAAATGGGTGTAGCCCAAGGGTCATAGAGAAGTGGCCGGGTCTAGTGATGTTAAAGTGAGAAATTAGCATGATGTTAAAGTGAGAAATTAGCATGTAACTGGGCACGGAAGTGGCTATGTTAATGTGAGAGATTAGCATGTTACTGGGCCAGCCATTTCTTTATGACCCTTGGGCTACACCCATTTCAAACCTTTCAAAGCAGTCTGCCTCAGCAGCAGACCATGCTTTCCTACCTGATTACGGACGCTTGTGTTGCGCCCGAAACGTCGTGATCTATTTTATTTTCTACCCACGTGACTTTACCTAAAGAACCAAAGAGTATGGATTCCTCCAATCACGAAAGCTTCAAACCAAGATTAGGTATTGGGATGTTGAAGGTGGGTGACGTGACCACCCACGTTTGACCCCAACGCACGAATTACAGCCGTCTCGGTGACCTGAACAATATTTTACCTCCCAGTGCAACGCATCCAGTAGACACCGCTCGCTACGCTGCCGTGGCTGCGACTCCACAGTCTGGCAGCGAGCCCGAGCAGTAAATCAGCGAGTTATTAAAGCCCTGACCACGAAGGACATGGCCGAGTGGGACTGAAACATATTTCGTGAGAAACGAAGCCCTGGCTACTGTACATCTAACCTGGGGTGCAGCCACGGTGTAAATGTTTGCACTTTGGATCTGAAATCGATTTTATCTCCAGGCGCGGAAGTTGGAATAATGGTACGGAATTTGCATCTTTATTTCGACTGGAGGAATCCGATGAGCTATGAAGTTCTTTCTCACAGTTAAACGTTTCTTAAATATCCACTATCACGTTTGTCCACTCAGCAGTGAACACATTCCTGCGGAGGGAGCTGGTAGGAACGTTGGGTTTCTCGGTCAATGCCAGGGTCAACGGCGGCGTGGTGTATTCCGCAAATATGCCCGACTGTGAGAGCGGGCACAAGCCGGCGTGAGTAGGTTAAACGTTGAGTTTCATAAGGGCACCACGGGGTGACCAGCCCCTCCCCCACCCAGCCCCTCCCCACCCAGCCCCCACCCAGCCCCACGCTCCCCACCCAGCCCCTTCCCAACCTCCCCAACCAGCTGCCCCCCACACTCCCCTCCCAACCCAGCCCCTCCCTCCCAACCCAGCCCCTCCCTGCACGATGGACGGACGGACACAATAATCTCCTGTGGGCTGGTGTAACCAGAAGGGTTTCTACCAGTAAAATGTGTGCACCAAACGGCAAGTCGTGTGTGGTGAGGTAAAGTGTGGGTACCCCCCTCCCCTCTTCCTTCCTATTCCAAACGTTCTAGCCAGCATGGAAGAGTAGGCCAACTACATATAGCGCTCTTCCAAACGTTTTAGCCAGCATGGAAGAGTAGGCCAACTCCACATGGCGCTCTTCCAAATGTTCTAGCCAGCATGGAAGAGTAGGCCAACTCCACATGGCACTCTTCCAAACGTTCTAGCCAGCATGGAAGAGTAGGCCAACTCCATATAGCGCTCTTCCAGACGTTCTAGCCAGTATGGAAGAGTAGGCCAACTCCACATAGCGGAGGCCCTTCCGCCAGCACGTGCCCCGAGTCAGCGGCTTGCAGGGCTGCGCCTTTATCTCTCGTCTCGTCACCCCCCGCTGCTGCAGGTGGCCGACGAGCTGAGCGGGTATGAGCGCGCCTCTCTCCCGGGGGGCCGCCGCGTCCGCCCGAGGGCCGACGGGGACAGTTTGGGGGGCCCGCGTGCCGACGACGCCGTGCGGCTTCGACCCCGTCCCCGTCACGGGAGCAGGGTGGTGAGCCGGGAGGCGCAGCTGGAGGCGGGCGACGCGCGCTACCCGGTGATCGTGTGGTGGACGCCGCTGACGGGCGAGGCGGGCAAGCTGGCGCGCTGTCCCGGCGTGCCTGGCGAATGTTTCTTCACGGTGGACCGCTCGTACCGGCGGCACTCCATGGCCCGGGCCTTCCTCTTCTACGGTACCGAATTGTCTTCGTATTATTTTTGGATTTTAGAAAATTTCGCGTGAAATATAGAGAGGCGTTGGTAGTTCGAGGCGCTCTGTGACGTGGCGAGATGTTAGCTACCTCGCCGGGTGTACGGGAGGTTCGTGGGTTCGATCCCGACGCTGACTCCTGCTGCACATGTGGAGTTTACGGTGTCTCTCTCCACGTGTTCGCGTGGATTTTTTCTTCGGGCCGTCCGGTTTTCCCTCTCCAAATTTAGAATCAACGTCACGCGTTTAAAGTCTTTGGCTCATGTAAATGTCCACGTGCTAAGCCACTTCGTTGGGCTATTATTTGTGACCGCCAGGTCGCTTCTGAAAAAGAGCTGGTGAATATTTTTGTTCGTAGTTTGCAGAGTTTATAACGTAGTTTAAAAGTGGCAACAAAAGGCGAGTGATTTCGATGGCAAAGGGTGCGTGCAAGGGCCCAGGAATGAGCGACTGCAACAGAGGGCACGTGGTGGGGTTTGGAGGTCATACAGGACGGAGGGGTGAGGGGAGGGAAGAGGAAGGGAGTTGGCAAATGGAAAAGAGGTGAGGCTGTGAGAGAGGAGCGGACGAGGTCAAGGAGTGGGACGGCTTAATGTGCAGGGGAAGTTTATTCCAGTGGTAGGGTGCGCAGGTTAAGGTGCAGCCCTGCAATTGCTTGCTCACGTGACTGCTGGTGGAAGGTCCTCCGCTAGACAGGAGCTCTACAGAGCCTCTCTACAAGGTATGTTGTCCTATTCTTAGGTTTTTTCGGTAAAGTCACGTAGGTAAAAAAACAATATATATACAAGGACTGTTTTCTTGGAATTTCTCTTACTTGATACAGCTATCGTGCTGTGACGGTTCCACCTGAAGACGGAAGCTTGTGTTGCCTCCGAAACGTCGTGATTTTTATTTTACTTTTATTTTACTTTATTAATTTTTATTTTTACCTACGTGACTTTACCAAAAAAACCTAAGAATATGAATCCTTGCAGTCACGAAAGCTTCAAATCTAGAAGTATGTTGTCCTGCCGATGCTCGCTGGCCAGACATCTTAGTGGAGGTGGAAGTATCCACACTTTACCCCACTACAAGCAACCTGCCGATTGACTTCACTGCTGGAGAGAAGTTGTTGGGTGGGATTCAAATAACTTGCACCGTCGTTTCAACTGCCACGCCAGGAGATGTTTTCGAAACAGCTACCTCTGAATTGCAGGTCCAGTTTTGCTCTCCATTGCACCATGGTAACAATCAACATCATCATCATCATTGTCACCATCCTCACTTAATATTTCGGACTCTCAATAATTCCTCCAAGTGGAGGCCCTTCTGCCAGCAGTGACGTGGGGGGAGGATATTGCAGGGCTGAACCTTTACCTATCAAAAAAATCATGACATTAATAAAAAAACCCTATTTAGTTATTTTACTTTAGAAGGATTCCTCAAGAATTGTGGGGGACTGAACAAATGCCTAATTTGATAATTGTTTTTTTACCCTTTTATCTGGCAAGAAAACTGACACCTTTTTTTACGAGGAGTCATGTTTGCATAGACCACAATACCTGCAGTCATAATGCAAACAAAAAACATAACTCTGATAATGTATGCACTGTCCTTGAAGTTGATTGGTCCACACCCGAGACAGCTTTCCTTAGAGCCTAGTCTCACATGGGTTGGACCAGATGACGCCAAAAGGCGCACAACTCAAAGACAATGCACCATCAGAGTATGAGAGCTCGGGGTAAGCATTTACACCATCGGTACCTCTTTTTTGTTTGCATTATGACTGCAGGTATTGTGGTCTATGCAAACATGACTCCTCGTAAAAAAAAAAGTGTCAGTTTTGTTGCCAGATAAAAGGGTAATAAAACAATTATCATATTTTTTTACTGGCAAATGCCTAATTTGTCTGTCTTACCACGAAATCTGGCGCTGTCACCCACCCCCTCTAACACCTCCCCCCCGCACCCAAGGCACGGACTTCAGTGCTTGGGACCTCCCCCTGCCGCGCCAGCGCTCTCACGACTGGGCCCTGTTCCACGAGGAGTCGCCCAAGAACAACTACGTGCTCTTCTGGCCACAGACGGCCGCCCTCTTCAACCACACGGCGACGTTCAGCCGCCGCTCCGACCTGCCGCTCACGCTGCAGTTCGTGGAGAGCGCCAAGGCGCTGCTGTCGCGTCGCCTGCTGGTCGGCGCGGCCAAGAAGAGCCGGCTGCGGCGACCGGCGCCCTCGGGCCGGGGCCTGGCGGCCGTGGCGTACGTGCAGTCGGACTGCGAGCCGCCGTCGGACCGCGACGAGTTTGTGCGTGAGCTCTCGGCGTACATGGACGTCGACTCGTACGGGCGCTGCCTCCACAACCGAGACCTGCCTGGCCCGCTCACCGGTGAGCAGCGGGAGAAGCATCCGCACTGTGCGAGGGGGCAACGCTATATCCCCACACAGTGGGGGAGGCGCACTTGCTTTCAGGCACGCTTCTGCGGCTGTCCGGAACGCTCTTCCTTCTGATATTAGGAAGCCACTGCAGTTATGCACTTTTAAATGATCTATATTGAAAACTCATTTCTTTAGTGAGTTTGTTGTCCTACCGCCACACCACCGATTAGCACGGTTCACTGCGTATGTACGTGATGTTAATTCACATTTTTGCTGTAACCACCATCTCCTGGTGAGCTGGGGGTATGGCACCTCCTCGACCAGGGGTCGGAAACCTTTCAAAGGTGTAGAGGAGTCATTGTTTATGCTTTTGTCTTTGACCACACGCAGAACTACGTATACACAAACACAGACACAGCAGCAAGTATACAGCAGATGACAAACATATTCTGACTTAAATGAACAAAAAGAGGTGATTGAATAAACTGCGTCTATTTAAATTTCGATTTAAAGCTTTCGTGACTGCAGGGATTCATCTTCTTGGTTCTTTCGGTAGAGTCACGTAGAATGGAATTATTTTATTATGTTTTATTTTTATTATTTTATTATTTCCATTCTACGTGACTTTACCGAAAGAACCAAGAAGATGCGTCTATTTAGTTCCCCCCTCCCCACCCCCTTAGTTATCCTTTAATAACACAGTTTGACTGTTGTACATTTCGTCGTCACCAAGACATTACATAGTGACCCAGTCACTGTCATATTGAATACATCATCTCTACATTTTATTACGTTTAAGATTTAAGGTAGTTTTTTCTATTTTCAAACGGCTGCTCGCAAGGGGTCAGCCAAAGAGTCACGTGGGGCTCTGGAGTTGCAGGTTGCCTGCTCCTGTCCTCGATGCTCATGGGTAGAAGGGAGTTTAACGACAGCTGAGCGGAGCGTGGCGATCCGCCAACCGCTCGCTGCTGCTGCTACCTTCACAGTGCTGCCACCACCACCACCGCCACCAACCACCACCACCACCACCACCGTCACCACCACCACCACCACCGTCACCACCGCCACCAACCACCACCGCCACCACCACCACCACCACCGCCACCACCGTCACCGCCACCACCACCGCCACCATCGCCACCACCGCCACCAACCACCACCGCCACCACCGTCACCACCACCACCACCGCCACCAACCACCACCAACCACCACCGCCACCACCGTCACCGCCACCCGCCCTTGTGCTTGCTTCACACAGACCCGTCGGCGATGGAGGCGGAGGGGTTCCTGTCGCTGCTGTCGAGCTACAAGTTCGTGCTGGCGCTTGAGAACGCGCTGTGCGACGACTACGTCACGGAGAAGCTGTGGCGGCCGCTGGCGGTGGGCGCCGTCCCCGTGTACCGCGGCTCGGCCAGCGTGCGCGACTGGCTGCCCGACCCCGAGCGCTCCGCCGTCATCGTCAGCGACTTCCCCTCGCCCAAGGTTCCTCGCCGCGTCTCCGTGATCGGCCGTCGGCCGCTCCTCCAGAGTTGGTTCCTTGTTTGGCGCCGGCGGTAGATTGCGTTCCTGAAAGGTGCCGCGTCGAGCGGTGACCGTGTCAAGCGGACCATTGCTCTGGGTATACAGCAAAAACTTGGATTGCGAGCATAATTCGTTCCAGAAACGTGTTTGTAATCCAAAGCACTCGTATATCAGTTGTGATCACGTGACGCTTGGCAGACAAAGCGTATACACGTACTACTCGTATTGCAAGACCTCGTTCGTTTATCAAAAGAATATTTATTTAAATTTTTTGCTCGTCTTGCAAAACACTCGCAGACCAAGTTACTCGCAATCCAAGGTTTCACTGTGTACATTGCAGGGCACAAGTGAATACAAAACGTTGCAAATGTTGTAAATGACATTTGGACGGTAAAATTTGCCTGTAGTCGTCCCATTGCAGTACAAAGAACTGAGGTGAGGGTAAGCCCCCGTGTACTGTATCATACCGTATACTGTATCATACCGTATACTGTATCGTACCGCTCAGTTTCGCAGCTCAAGAAAGTAGTTTAGAGTCGACCGCTCACAAACCGCGTTATCACGGCGTGTGTGCTCCACGTTGTGCACAAAGTGTCCCCCAATAGAAGAAGCGCATCACAGCGAAGACGCGTTGCAGCGTGAACACCGCCACGCGTTCAGAGCGAGCGCTTGCCCAATGTAATAACCCTACGATACGGGCGGTCAACCTTGACCGAGGGTCACGTCTGGCCTTCCCGTACCTTTGTCGGGCCACACATTCGTTGATCTCAACCCGTTGGTCGCACGAGGACTGTGGGCATCGAGACTCCCAGAGCCTGCCACGGGTCGACGTGAACCCATTGCGTGCAACACGTACGGACCAAGCGATGGCTCACGCGCTCAATATGATGAGTGCGTCGTGAATACTTAGGAATTGAATTTCAGTGGGGGTTCATCTACGGCTCGTTCCAGGTTATTAGTACTCTCGCACGCGTCACGGGAGCGCGGACTCTTTCGCCGGACGGTGGTAGCGCTTAAATTGTAATCCGTCACTGGACGGTTTCAGCTGTTGCCGATACCGCCGGCTGTGCTGCCGCTGACAACGGGTCAACTACGACCACACCACTCACTCCCCTCGCCATCTCCTCTTACTCCGACCCGCAGGAGCTGGCCTCGTTCCTGCTGTCGCTGGACGCCGACGACGCCCTGTACGACGACTACCGGCGCTGGAAGCTGGAGGGCCGCGTGCGGAACGCGCGGCTCCTGACGGCGCTCAGCCGGCGGTCGTGGGGCGTCAACGACCCGGCACAGGACAACTTCATCGACGCGTTCGAGTGCGCCGTGTGCGCCCGTGTCTGGGAGAACGAGGAGCGCCATCAGCAGGTGGGCGGCGATGGATACACTTTTAAATCATCTAAATTGCAACCTCCTTTCTTTAGAACTGCTTTTTGTGTTTAGTTTGTTGTCCTTCCCCCGCACCTCCAATTTGAGCGATTGGTTATGTACAGTGCGAAAAAGTTCAACAAACATAGGCACATTTTGTTTAACCAGGTAGGAACTCAAGAGACCAGGATAGTCTCAATTCCAAGAGTGACTTAGGTCACCAAAATAACAAAAGTTAATAAAAAAAAAGGAACAGCAATAAAGCAAATAACAATTGAGTCGCATATATGGGCTGATCTTCCATGCTGGCTGGACTTCTGTGAATACATGGAAGTACCCACAATTTACACCACGACACACGACTTCAGGGGTAGCTCCATGGTGAATATCTAAAATGCTAATGTCACGTAGAAGGGAAATAATAAAACAATATGAATACAAAACAATAAAAATCATCACGACGTTTCGACTGCAACACAAGCAATCATCATCAGGTGTGAAATCCACAGCAAGAAAAAATTATTGCTGTGGATTTCACACCTGATGCTGTGGATTTCACACCTGATGATGATTGCTTGTGTTGCAGTCGAAACGTCGTGAGAATTTTTATTGTTTAATTTTTATATTATTTTATTATTTCCCTTCAACGTGACTTTACCGAACAAACCAAGAATATGAATCCCTGCAGTCACGAAAGCTTTAAATCAAAATCTAAAATGCTGTTGCCTCTAAATGATCTAATTGGGCAGTGGTGTTGCTATGTGGTTCATGGTGTGAAAACACAGACTCACATTGAGATTCATAGACTTAAAAAGGAGACCCGTAGATTGGTGACGACCAAAATGTCATCATCGGTCATGTTAGATCTGCTGCTGGGCAAACTCCTGCCCAACATGTACACACCGCAGTAAACATTTTTACATCACCACGAATGTGCTAGATGATTATTTGATAAATGAATGAACGAACAGGCGAACTAATATCTGCAATGAATTAACGTACGCAGGGTCTGCTAGATGATTATTTGATAAATGAATGAACGAACAGGTGAACCAATATCTGCAATGAATGAACGCACGCAGGGTCTGCTAGATGATTATTTGATAAATGAATGAACGAACAGGCGAACCAATATCTGCAATGAATGAATGAACGCACGCAGGGTCTGATAGATGATTATTTGATAAATGAATGAACGAACAGGCGAACCAATATCTGCAATGAATGAACGCACGCAGGGTCTGCTAGATGATTATTTGATAAATGAATGAACGAACAGGCGAACTAATATCTGCAATGAATTAACGTACGCAGGGTCTGCTAGATGATTATTTGATAAATGAATGAACGAACAGGTGAACCAATATCTGCAATGAATGAACGCACGCAGGGTCTGCTAGATGATTATTTGATAAATGAATGAACGAACAGGCGAACCAATATCTGCAATGAATGAATGAACGCACGCAGGGTCTGATAGATGATTATTTGATAAATGAATGAACGAACAGGCGAACCAATATCTGCAATGAATGAACGCACGCAGGGTCTGCTAGATGATTATTTGATAAATGAATGAACGAACAGGCGAACCAATATCTGCAATGAATGAATGAACGCACGCAGGGTCTGATAGATGATTATTTGATAAATGAATGAACGAACAGGCGAACCAATATCTGCAATGAATGGATGAACGCAGGGTCTGCCGAGGCGCCAGTGGAACGCTGACCCCGCTGCCCTCAGCTGCCCAGCGCCAGCGCCGTTCCGCCCGGCATTCTCCAAGCCCGGAGGAGCGGCGGCGGCGGCGGGGGCGGAGGCACGGGTCCGGCGGGGCGGCCGTCGACGCTCGGCTGCTCCACCCCAGGCGGGCTCCATCGTGCGGGAATTCTGGCTGCCGATGCACCGTCAGTCGGAGAGGGAGGCGGAGGCCCTGCACGCGCTGGTGCTGCACAACCGCAACTACACGGAGGCGCAGTTCTACGCTCGGGCGATGCGCGGCAAGGTCTGACTGCGTCCGTCTCGACGAGGTGTTTCTTCTTGCTGGGGCCTGTGGACCCCGCTCAGCCGGTGCAAACATTTCTCACAGGGCTCGATTCTGACAAACAGACGCAGAAGGTCTTTAGAAGTGATTGTTGCGTTTAGTTTGTTGTCCTTCCCCTCCCCCCCTGAGCCTCCGATTAGCACGGTTGGCTACGTACGCTGCGGAAGAAGTTCAACATACGTGCACAAACGTGGACTATTAGCCCCTGAGCCCTGGTGACAAAACACATTCACTCGTCTCTCTCAATACCACTCATACTGAATGATTCGTTTTACCGGAGCATTTTTTTTTTTACCGCAGCTATAAGGTTTTTTTTTGGGGTGGAAATTTATATCTCAGGGTGAAAGTCGTTTAATCAGCGGAGTTTATCATGAGTAAAATATCAATGAATGTTTGAAACAACAAGTTATTATTGTCAACCTGCATTTGCATCATAGTTCTACAGACCACCTGGAAGACCGTCATGGAGCACTGGTGGTCTGGGGATCACACTCTAAGCACCACTGTGGCAGAGATACCTCACTGAGAACCACTGAGCTAGAGAGACCACACTGAGAACCACTGCGCTATAGAGACCACACTGAGAACCACTGCGCTAGATATTCCAAGGTTCTCGTTGCCGAGTTGAGCGGGCGACGTCCCATCGCCTCCCGCTGTGGGCATGCCACGGTTGGTTCCATCGTGCGGTGGGGTAAAGTGTGGGCGCCCCCACCGCTTTCAAGAAGTGTGGCCAGCGCCGATGAGTAGATCTAAGCGTCCTCTGCAGGGCTTCTCTAGAGATCCGCTTAGAAGTGGCATGAGCAAGCAGGCTGCACAGTTAACAAAGTGGCACTTTGGCAGAGATTCATGTGTACTCTTGGTTTTTTCGGTAAAGTCACGTAGGTAAAAAATTTATAAAAATAAAATAATAAAAATTACGACGTTTCGGAGGCAACACAAGTCTCCGTCATTAGGTGGGACCGTCACAGCCAGATTTGCTGTATCAAGTGAGGCAGGGATTCCAAGATGCAAGATCTTAAATACAAGTTAAGGGGGAAAAAAAAGAGATTCATGTGGTTGGCTCGGGGTTGTTGATGCACGCGATGTGTTGATGTGTCATGATCATCATCACGATCACCACCATCATCCGTGGTTTGCGTACACAATCTTTTCTTTAAAGATCTGTGTGCGCTGACTTTATGTAACCGTGTAAATATGTTTTTACGGCATATTTTATGTTTAACCTGATCGTTAACTACTTAAACGTTTTCTAAGTGAAGCTTTATTTTACTATTCACACTCTGCAGGCAATGTTTCAACATATATTTGTAATGATTAAAACATTCCAGTGTGTATATATTTTTTACAGATTGTATAAAAGTACAAGATATTAGGTGAAAATAGTAAAATGTAAATGACTTCTGTTGAACATGGTATGCAAACTTATACGCAAATTTGCAATATCTCTAAGAGCTATATCAAGAGTATTGAGAACTTTATATTAAACACTATGCATTTGCACTTACTTAAAAGTACATTAATTACTAATCATTTATAGGCCTTTGTTGATTCACTGCTGGATAAAGGCCTTTCCATGCTATATCGTAAATGAGGAGGTTGTTTGTCCATTTTTCACCATAATGGCCAGTGCGGTTTGGTGATGATGGATTATGGAGAAAGCATGGGTGGAAAAAACCCGATTTTTCCAGCGGCAGGCATCTGTTTTTTTCATTAATACAATTAAACCCGATTTCGGGGAATTAAAACCTGGTTTGATGAATACAAAACTCTGATCCAAGGCTTAGGCTGCTTCCTCGTCGGTGCTGCTATCGTACTCGGGGCCGTCGGGCACGGAGTAGTCGTAGAATGCGGCGGGCAGGTTGGTCGTGATGAACACGAGCTTCTCCTCCACAATCGTGGGCGCCTGTGAGTTCCTTAGCTTGGAATGGATGAAGCTCATCGTTGAGAAGTGCGGTTCTGCAATTAGAACCAATGAAACCGGATTTCTCCCAATCTCAGATTATCGGGTTTAATATAAAAAGACAATTAAACCCGATTGTAAAAAACCCGACTGTGCCACCCTTGGGAGAAAGTAGTTCTCTCATTCTCACTCGCCGCTAGTTGTGGACGGGAATCGAACTTAGGTCGTCGGGTTCATAGTGCAGTGAAATCTCAACTAAACAAATGTTTTTTTACCAGGTAAGGGCCACTGAGCTATTTAGCTCTTTTTGAGAAGCGACGTGGCCCCAAATGACAGCTCAATGAAGTGGCTTATCACTTGGAAATGTTTTGCAGTAGCCAAACACTCTAAACACATGTTGATTCTAAATGTAGAGGGAAAAATCGGAGGACCCGGAGAAAAATCCATGGAGAGAACATGCAAACTCCAAATATACAACAGGTGTCAGGGTCGTGATCGAACCCACGACCTCCTGTAGACCCGGCGAGGTAGTTAACATCTCCTAGCCACCGCGGTACCCCGTATCGATATGTCAACCGATATTCTGACACCTGTCCACCCACCATCCCCATTGTGGTGAAGTATGATCAAACAGCCTCCACGACTGTTATGGCATGGGGGAAACTTTCATCGTATCCCTTCAACAACCGCTGCCAATTCTATTCTTTTGTATGACGATGTCGGTAGCAATACGTTCAGGATCTAGATGCCCAATGTCGAGGTCTGCTGGCTGCGACGAGAAGGCTTCAGGAGAGAGTTCGTGTACAACCCCTACCAATAGTGCCCTCACAGTGTTGTATAGTTATGCCATAACTACTCTTAGGCTAAATTTCGATTTAAAGCTTTCGTGACTGCAGGGATTCATCTTCTTGGTTCTTTCGGTAAAGTCACGTAGAAGGGAAGTAAAAAATAATAAAAATAAAACATAATAAAATAATTCTCACGACGTTTCGGCCACAACACAAGCAGCCGTCCTCAGGTGAAGACCAGGTCTGTCGAGGCGACAGCGTCTAAAAGAAGATACTCTTAGGCTTTTTCGGTAAAGTCACGTCGGTAAAAAATAAGAATAAAATTAATAGAAGTAATAATATAAATAAATTATTACTTCTTTTATTTTTATTTTTTACCTACGTGACTTTACCGAAAAAGCCTAAAAGTATGAATCCTTGCAGTCACGAAAGCTTCCAATCTAGAATGATGCCATAACTATTTATAATTGGCCGATGGCGCCATCATATACAGAGGATCGCAGAGCTCGGGCGATTGTTGGTGCCGGCTCGCCGCGTGTAAGCTGCTGCTGCTGCTGCCTTCCCCGCCTGTCTGTGGTTCATGTCTCTCTAGGAGAGCGAGTGACCACTTACAAGGCGAACTTGTCATTATTATGATTTGCTCCGTGTTAATTTCAGTCAATGGCGCAGCTATGGAGTGGGCAGATTGCACTACGTTAATTTGCACCATTGGAACCTCATTTTCCAGTAAAAATATGATAATTGTTTTTTTTACCCTTCTATCTGGCAACAAAACTGACACCTTGTTTTTACAAGGAGTCATGTTTAGATAGACCTAGTCTCACATGGGTGAGACGTCCAACGACTCTAAGGAAATCTGTCTCGGGTGTGGACCAATCAACTTCAAGGACAGTGCACATTCTCAGAGTTATGTTTTTTGTTTGCATTATGACTGCAGGTATTGTGGTCTATGTAAACATGACTCCTTGTAAAAACAAGGTGTCAGTTTTGTTGCCAGATAGAAGGGTAAAAAAACAATTATCATACGTTAATTTGATTAATATACACAGCCACTTGAAATGCAACGATGTACACTCGCTCACTCGATAGCACTGTATAAAGACTTCCTTTGACATTGTCCGGGTGTTTACCCTCCACGGGTTTCTGGGTTCGTTTTCGAACATTCCTTTTGCTGGGTTTACAATTTTGTTTTTTTTTTTAATCTCAAACGAGTGATGTTCAAGTGATTAAACTGTTTGTAAAGTCGATGGAATGGATTAAACAAAAGGTTACGTCCTTCCGAAAAAAAACATGTCCTGCTAGTCAGCAGTATAAAACTCTGTACGTTGACATATTGTCGATTAAATTAATTTAGGATGCAGCGAATACACTTCAGGTCGCAGTGAGCGACACGTGACAGATTACGTCCGATGGCAGACACTTGCAATTAACTGTGAGACAGTTGTAATGAGCAATATGTACAATCTTTGACAGTTACAATCACAGTCGACATCAGTATAATAGTGCCTGTTACAGCAAGCAATTCTACATTAGAAAATCGTAGCAGCTACGATACCTATTCACGTTTGATTCAAATTAGTCGAGTCATTGTCTGTTGTTGCGTCTTCATGGAGACCCAGCGATTGTGCAGTGCGTGTTTACGAGCAATTGATGTCCACCTGAATGTATCACGGGCTTCCGGGGGGGGGGGGGGTCACCCACTACTGCCTTGTGAGCCCAGCCATAAATGCTGTTACGTGGAGTATTTCCATGTTCAACGTGCCTTACATGCTGACGCTGCCATTCGTGAGCGTGTGTCTATGTACCGTCAAGCTCCTCATATCCAAGCCCTCTCTTAGCCGTGCTTTCCATTCATGACTTGTGCAGCCCGATCGAACCGCACTTTGCTCCGGGTTGCCACCTGTCCCGGTTCTCCCGGGACCGTTCTCTGGCTGACGTAGCAGTCCTGGAAAATCTATCCCAAGTCCTCCCGGGGCATCGAAAGACACAGCTTGTGTCAGTTGCATATTAATGATGATTTACCACTCGCACGGAATGTGTTATCCTGTGGTGGTATTGTGAGATATTCTTATTCTTCTTCCGATGATGTGCCCCGATTGCTTTTTTGTAACTTAGAGGCGGCAAATGTAACGTTCCGCTATGTTTGCGACGTGTGTGCGGATATGAGGGAGTGACTCAGGAGTTCTGACAAACCATTTATCTAGGAGAAAGTGATTCGGAAAGCAGTGGCACATCAATCAAGTGTGTAGGCGCGGTGCGACTGCTGGAAGGTTTTAGGGGCTGTAGAAACCCAGGCTGTGGGCCACTTGGAAAAAGCAGGGAAACATTGGACGGGGAAGGGAGGGGGGTCTCATTTAATTCCTTGCACCAGGGCCCACGCCACGGTGGAGGGATGTAAACTACCTCGCCTGGTTTACAGGAGGTCGTGGGTTCGATCCCGATCCTGACGCCTGCTGCTGTATATTTGGAGTCTGCGTGTCTCTCTCCCCGTGGTCGCGTGGATTTTTCGCCGGGTCCTCTGGTTTTTTTCCTCATTTACAATCAACGCCACCCAATTGGAGTATTTGGCTATTCCTATAAATTTTCACGCGATATTTTACTTCGTTGAGCGATCATTTATGATAGCCAGGTTGCTGCTGAGTGGGCCTTACCTGGTAAAATAAAAGTTTAGTTGAGATTGTCCATTAACCTATAGTCTTTGGCACGGATAAGAGGGAGTCACGTGGACGTGGTGGCAAATGATTCCTATCATCCACAGCTCTCTGATGTTGTGTTCGGTTCGCAGCCCCGCAGCGTCGTTTGGCAATGACGTCCGATGTTTCGCTTTAAGTGCCGGGGAGCGAAACGTCAAAACGCGACCGGACCGACACGCGGTACAACCCAAAGGCAGACACAGACACACACAAGGGGAACTCTACGCAGCCACCTGAAAAAAATGTAGGCAGCGGTCCATCGCCCCGTCATCCATTTGTATCCATCACTCGGACACTGCGGGGGCTAATTTGCGTGAATGAACACAAATAGCGCTTCAACATCGGAGCAGTTAAGGCGAGTTTTTGCTGTTTCGCAAAAAATGCAGGTTGTCTTCGAATGTTCTCCTGCGTATAGATAGATATTATTATATCAAACTGTATACATGTTGGCATATGCCTTGATTGTTGTTGTTAAAGGCCTGCGTGGGGACCATTGGATATGACAAAGATATGTTGTACCTAGTAGTAGGTTTTTACCCTTTAAACTGGTACAAAACTGACACCTTTATACAAGGCATCATGTTTGCAATAACCACAACACAAGTAGTCAAAATGCAAACAAAAATAAACAACTCTGATAATCATAATGAGTTGTACGCCTTTTGGTGTCATCTGGTCCAACACCAATGAAGACGAGGCTCTAAGGAAAGCTGTCTCGGGTGTGGACCAATCAACTTCAAGGACAGTGCATATTATTATCATTATCAGAGTTGTTTCTTTTTGTTTGCATTTTAACTACTTGTGTTGTGGTTATTGCAAACATGATGCCTTGTATAAAGGTGTCAGTTTTGTACCAGTTGAAAGGGTAAAAACCTACTACTATATTTTGCCACTGGTAAAGGAGGTCTCATAGTATATGTTGTACCTGTCTGAAAGTGTGCGTTGTCACGCCCTTGCCTATCATTCTAATAAACCGTTCGACAAGAGAACATATCTCCCGGTGTATTTTTATTGTTGTCAAATGCGGCTTTTGAAGGACTGCTTCGTGACTTTATTGATTAGAGACGACCGTCTCGTATTCATATCCATTGTGGCTCTTGGAATACTGCTTTTTTTAAATCTAATAAAAAATGTCTCTTCTTGTTATTTTGGTTTCCGAACCTTGTGATCGAGTATATATTTTAGTGGTTATAAACACATTCCTTCTGCAGTCTAACACATTCCTGCGGAGGGAGCTGGTAGGAACGTTGGGTTGCTCGGTCAATGGCCAGGGTCAACGGTGGCGTGGTGTATTCCGCAAATATGCCCGACTGTGAGGGCGGGCACAAGCCGGCGTGAGTAGGTTAAACGTTGAGTTTTATAAGGGCACCACGGGGTGACAGTCCCTCTCCACCCACCCAGCCCCACCCTTTCCACCCAGCCCCTCCCCACCCTCCCCACCCAGCCCCTCCCCATTCTCCCCACCCATCCCTCCCCACCCAGCCCCACTCTCCCCACCCAGCCCCTCCCCACCCAGCCCCTCCCCACCCTTCCCTCCCCACCCAGCCCCTCCCCACCCTCCCCACCCAGCCCCTTTCTTCCCACCCAGCCCCTCCCTGCACGACGGACGGACACAATACTCCCTTGTGGGCTGGTGTAACCAGGGGGTTCCTACCAGTACAATGCATATATTTAAGGATTCATTAAGATTTGTGATGGGGTTTTTTCCCCACAATTGCATCCCGACTGCGCTGTCACGTCATGAGACGATGTCTCTAACAGAGTAGACAGGACAGAACTACTGCAGAGGTCCGTCACGTGACCTCTGGTCCACAACGTGGGGGGGTCAGCAAGGTTAATATAAAGCCTCAATACATGCGTAGAATATCGTGTCCAAGCTTAAAACGTCTTACAATTTACTGCCTCTGTTCTACGTATTAAAATCGCGTATTCCCCTCCGGCCGCTTAGGAACCGCTACACCAATGTTAGAAATGAAATCATGACGCTGAATCATGCCAATTTGTTGAATAGCGAGAGCAGTGAAGCATTTAAATTGAAGTTCAAATTTAATCAATCAATGTGTCAACCATATGACATGATAAATGTTGCTCTTCTGGAATTTGATATCAAAAAGGGTTAAGAACCACTGGTATGGACGGCTCAGAGACGTAAGCGCATGGGCTTGGGCAGGACCCAGTGGCGTAGTAACGACGTTATCAGCTAAGGGGTGCGGAAATGGGTCAGGTGGGGCCCCAATATTTGATTTGTCTCGCACGGTCGCACCTCGGCTTTATTGTATATTGTTGCTCCACTTGCCTAATCACATCGTTACGCTCACAGTCTCAAACATGTGTAGCGTCAGTGATTCGGAGACGAGGTTTGTCGGAGGCACCTTTTTTTAGAACATTCACGGTCTCGCCTGCACGCTCTCTACAGTCGCTTAGCCTGGCCTATACACAACACGAGCCGTCTAACACCGGCGGCGCAGACTGGGACAGCCAACAACTATCCGGCAGCGCAATATCTAGCGAAGACGGCAACGACGATGGCGGCGACGAGACGACAGCGACGACGAGACGAGTCCACTCCCAGAACCGGCAGCCTCGAGCCCCCCGCTCTCGGCTCCTTTTATGCTCCCAGCGTGGCCTGGCTCCGCCCTGACTGCGCCTACCTTCTCGAACCCGCCAGCAGGTTCCAGGTATCTTCCAGATGGGGTCCTCCGTGACCCTTGCCCCAGTTCCTCCGCTCTGCCAACACACCCCGTGCTCACGTTCACCGGCGTGTGCGCTGTCTGTCCACCACAGCTGCCGCTGCTGTCCATCAGCTGGCGCTATTACACTAGACTTGTGTAAAGACTGTGTCAGTAAGTCTCGAGGTGAAGACAGGGTTGTCAGCGAGGCTGGATGCAAAGACAAGGTGCCAGCAAGTCTGGAGGTTCTTGGTTGGAAAATTCCCCAGAGTGTCCAAAAGAGGCAGCCGGGGAAATTCCCCCGGAGAATCCACGAGGATAAAAGCAGGGCGATAAATGATGTTCGGGGTTTGTGGAGAGGGACTCGGGCCGTCGTCGCTGTCTTCACGTCATCACTGTCTACAAGTCATCACGGTCAGCTCGGTCATTCGATCTCCACGTCGGCATTATCTCATGACGACGGGGTCCTAAGCTATGTTACGTGAAATAAAATAAACCTCTAAAGTTCGAGTCATTACACATGTAATGCTGTAGAGGCTCTCCGCCTTCGCAAAATGTAGCCACTTCAGCTCCGTAGGAGTACTTCTGCAATACAATTGACACGTATCTAATTAAATATCCCAGAAACGGGAGTTCTATGCCCAATGTTATTTTCCTCAAGCTACTTACGTTTAAATTTTTTGGGCCTTTCGGTAAAGTCACGTAGATAGGTTGAAAGAAAATAACAAAAACGACGACGTTTCGATCGCAACACAAGCGATCGTCATCGGGACGATTTACGTGACTTTATCGAAAGACCCAAAGAATATGAATTGCTCTATCACGTCTCATTTTGATGCTATCGGCATACCCCATTTTCACTGATTTTACCCGAAATTAACTCTATCACTTATGATTGCAAGTTGTTGCGAGTCAATGACTGCTTTAGTGTTAAAATATGGTGCTGTATTTTTAGGATAGTGTGTTTATAATATCATTTTATGTAGATATCCACATTTATTTAATATTTATCTTCAGCAGTTTTTATTGAAAATGCAATATTTTATATCTCAAAAACCTGATGTGATAGACAAAAACTGATGCCAGATTTGGAATCAGCACCCCAAAATTACCTTAAAACCGTTTGAAAACCTTATGCTAGAAAAAGTGTGTTGACCAGTGTTATCTAATGATTATTCCACCCCCGCGCCCGAACGCTGACTTGGTACATTCCAACTGTGAGCCAATCACAATCCTTCTTGCTCCTCCCCCCTCCGTGTGTACGAGGAATGGTAGAGTCTCCCGTGAGGCCCCGCCCTGCGCGCTGATTGGTCGGTTCGTACCCCGCGTCGGTTTTTCCGCTTTTAAAAAATATCCCCTCAAGTTCACGAAATCCCAAACTCGACGGTAAAACATCACCAAATCTATCGATAAAACCATTAAACCAGCGCGCATTCAGCTTCAAACTCCGCGGCGCAGACGCACGGGTAAGAATTGCACTTTTACGCGGTGTTTTTTTTAATGTTTGCCGGCCTCTATCGATCACTGCAGCGCCTCGGACGAGCGAACGGCGTTCCGAGGGACGTCAAACGGAGGGAGACGGAGCGGTGAAATCCGGCGGATCGTCGTCTCGTACGTGGTGAAGTATGTGTCAGCAAGCCACTGTAACAGTGAACGGCGTGGGGATGCCTTCATCCAGCAGTGGATTCATCGCGGTTAACGATCGGCGATCAATATGTAGTAATATACGTTAACGCGTAGGCTTTAGCGAGCAATTTTAATCGAGGGGTTTGTGTTACATCGCGTAAGTATAAATGTGTCGTAACCTTGTTGGTTCTTTCGGTAAAGTAACGTAGACTGGAAATAATAAAAATAAAATATAATAAAATAAAAATAAAACATAATAAATAATAAAATACAATTCTCACGACGTTTTGGCCACAACGCAAGCAGCCGTCCTCAGCTGAAGAACAGGGAGGGAAATAATAAAATAATAAAAAATAAAATAAAGCATAATAAAATAAAATAAAACAATTAAATAAAATAATATAAAATAAAATTCTCACGACGTTTCGGCCACAACGCAAGCAGCCGTCCTCAGGTGAAGAACAGGTCTGTCGGAAAGACCGCGTCCCAATGAACACCACCAAGCTTGGCAGCGTATATTTAATCTGGGTTAAAGGAGGAGAGAGCCTTGACAAAGGAGTTGACATATCAACAGAGGAATTTAGCATATTTATGGGAAATGCAGATATGGGATTAGTCACTACTTGTGGAATGTGGAGGTGGTGGGGGGGGGGTCTCAAAGTCATATTATGCTCGTGTATTATGTAGGATTAGCAGTGATAAAGGGAGGAAGTAGGATTAGCAATAATAAAGGGAGGGAAATTTTAATAGTAAGGAGCTGCAGCAGCCAAACCACCACGTAAAAAATACCCTAAATATAAACTACATCAATATCAATATCATCAATATACTCTCCAATAAGCTGAGCTACTAACAATAACCCTCCACCACCCACTAACATTTGTTACTTAAACAGAACGTGCCAGTTAGTGGGCCTGACGTGGTAACTAATTGTCGCGTTCTGTGTACGTGACACATTTACACTTACGCGAACTAGTGATATATAATGCAGTTCTGTTTACGCCATTGACCAGAGTGGTGAAGTATGATGACATGAACCTCACCGTGCGTTTACAGGGAGGCCTCCATCCAGCAGTGGATTGACAAACATGCTGTTACGTACTGTCGTGACAAGTGTATTGAATTGTTGTGATTCGAACCGGAGTTGGGTAATGAAAGATCATCTAATCGAGAAGCAAGCTTCTAAGTCTTGTACACATGAGTTTGAGTCCCAGTCAGGGTCAACATAGCCATCATTATCGTTATCAGCTCTCCAGGATCAATAATAGAGACGCAAATCGATCAGACTGCACCACTTTTTTTTCGGGGCATACCGATTCAGAATTCTCAGCAGTCTCCAACTCTTATTATCCAGTATATCTCTCTGGTGCCTCTATGTGATTTGAAGGGGAGCCATTGCCCGAAACGTCGTCTGTAATATACTTTTCCTTTTTAAGGCTGCAGTGTTGTTGACAAACGTGTTGAGATGTTTTATTGTTTGGGCTTGTGCACCACTGCCAACGCAGCATCGCCAAGTGATGCCGCCAGTTATCGTTAAGTTCATAAAACATCACGCATCGAACCGCGTGTGGAACGAGAGTCGATTGTATTCGCTGACTTTGCCGCATGTCGTGTGGAAAGGTTTCACGTGACCCCACCAGCCACCAGAGGCCACTAAATTATCCACAAAGTGAACAAAATCGGTTATTCAATCGCGACCCAGAGTATTGACACCTGATCAGGCTAAGAGTAAATAGTTGGCTTGTATAGAACAGGAGTTGGCAACCAAAGTAACAAGAAGAGACATTTTTTTTTTTTATTCTGTAAAAAATAGCCGCGTTTGGTTCCGGAGCCACAGGTTTTAAACCCCTGGGATAGAACCAACTGCGAACTGGCCATGGAGACTTGTGTGTTTTTGTTTTCCTGTATTGGGAGAAACTAGTTTTAAACAGGGCTTCCCTGTAATCAGAACACATTGATCTCAACCCTTCAGCTCTCCGGGGTATACTCTGAAATAAGTGCACAACTTTATCTGTGATGAACGCTGCACTTTCCGTCATGAACGAGGGAGGCGCAGGGATAAACGTTCGATTACGTTGGAATCGATCTGCAGACGGCGGTCTTCTCGCACGGCCAGCTCTGTGTCGCTTTATCTCGATCCCGTAATCCCAAACAGGTGAAAGTCCGCATTGAACTGAACCCCCAGCAAGGCCATCTACTTAACGACGAGAGAAAATTCACACGAAATGTCGTTTTCAATTAAGTCTTCCAGGTATAAATGATATAAGCTTTTAATGAAGAAATACAATTATCTAATTCAAAACATAATACAATTCAAAGATGTTTCATTTTAAAACTTCAAAACGGAGCATCGGGTGCTTGCGTGAATGCGTCGCTCGTGTGCAATTTTTTTGTGACTTTCCCGGCCAAAGGCTGTAAATGGTTGTGAGGGGCGCCATAGGCGTCCCCGAACAACCCCGCGTATACAATGAGTACCAATTTCTGGGAAGGCCAAAGTGGTTGCTTTATGGTGTGTTTTGTCCCTGTCATGGGAATGTGGAATTTCAACCACTGGCTCAGGGCTGTAAATGAGAAATCATCACTTTACCCATCATTTGAGCATTTTGAGGTGTTGAGGTGGCCAGGAGATAGCAATGCAGCAATGGATGCTTGACTATCTGTGCAGGCCCTTCTAGTGTTATCGCCTCCTATGATGCGGTGGGTTTTCTCCAGGCACTCCGGCTTGCTCCCACATGAAGCAAAACGCATTAATGGCATTGTCCAAACATCCACAAAGTAGCGGACCAAAATAAGTTAAAATTGTAAAGGTTGCTAATAGCTGCATTCTTGTGAATCAACCAGGGCTGCAGAGCTGCTCCCACACCTCACTGCCCCGGGTCTCACTGCTGGAGCGACACGCGGCGGGACGACGCCATGACGGCCCAGGATGACTACGATGAGCTGCTCCGTCTCTACGAGCTCAGGGAGACCATCGGCTCAGGCAAGGCGACTGCTCCACGTGCTGCCTTTCTGCTCTTCCTGGCATTTTCCCCATTTGTACGGCGCCTGCCTTCCTCGTCCTATTCCCCCACTCATTCCTGTCCTAGGCCATTTCCACATTCACTCTAGAGGCCTTCATATCCTGGTTTACCACTTCCCATTCATGTGAGGTCTGCCTTCCCGGTCCTCTTGCTCATTCAGGAGTGCCACAGTGTTGAGATGTTAAATACCTTGCCAGGTATACAGGAGGTCGTGGTTCAATCCCACCCCTGATGCCTGTATATTTGGAGTTTGCGTGTTCTCTCTTCCTGTGGTTGTGTGGATTTTACTCCGGGTCCTCTGGTTTTTTCTTCCACATTTAGAACAATGCGTATTAAGCTACTATAAATTTCCACACGATAGACCACTTTGTTGAGCTATCATTTGTGGCCAGGTCGTTTCTGAAAAGAGCCATACAGCTCTGGGCCTTTCCTGGTAAAATAAATTTTTTGTTTGAAATGTTTAGTCATTCATTCCAGTCCTGGGCTACTCCGCACCCACTCAACAGTCTTTCATATCCTGGTTCACCATTTGCATCCACCTCTTTCGAGGCCTGCCACTCGCTCTCCACCCTGGTGCTTCCATGTTCATCACCTTTCTTCCCATGTGCTATTCCTGCAACAACCTTGCGCCCATCTACCCTTGCACATATTTTACTCACCTGCCCTCCTCCCTGTGTCTCCCGCACCAGCTACCAAGGCTAACTTAATGATGGAATGATTCACAGTCCCTGCGAGTCTATGAATCGCCACAATTCGGGATCACGGTTTGGGGTCACGGATGAGCACTTTTTTGGTACATTTTCAGGAATCCTCACGTTATTTTTGCCCCCCCTCTCCCGCTCACCCCTCTCCCCAGGTGGGTTTGCCAAGGTAAAGGTCGCGCGTCACCTGCTCACGGGGGAGAAGGTGGCCATCAAAATCATGGACAAGGCTGAGCTTGGGGTATGTGCGTGTGTATGTGTGTTTTGTTCTGCACTCAACACACCAGCGCTTTCCCTGAGAGTCATGCAATTGCATTCAACAACACTTGTTCAGTTTAAGTGGCGATGTAATGGTTAGCCTGCCGTACCACGATATGTGCGCCCTTCGTTTTGATTTCTGGCCATACCCGTCGGTTGTAATTGCAATCCCAACCAGGCCTGGGACTCCTGTAGGTCAACTCAGCTGGAATTGAGTACCAGCTGTTATGTGTCAACTTCAGCCCTGTGGAGATAAAGGGAGTGATTATGGCTATAATATTCCTTTTGTATGCAATCCTGACCATAATCTGGGTTCTCTAACAGTGCTTGCCCCTCGTGTCTACCATGCAAAATAAATGTTTAGGGTTAGTGTGTGTGAGCAAGATTGGCGTAGTGGTTCATGCGCTGTGCTACTGCACGATTTCAGTTATCACCCATGGGTAAAATTAGTGGCAACTGAACCGAACTTGTCCTGGTTCTCTCGTAGGTCGACTCAGCCTTAAATGAGTATCTGGTGGAGTGTGCAAACATCAGCACTGTGAAGACAAAGGTGGTTGGGCGTTGTGGTGGCCACTTTCTCGTCTAACATGGAAACTTCAACAGGTGCTTCTGAACAGCACTTGACTCCACAGTCTGTAATACTGCATGAGCAATCTGTGTGGGTGTGTTTGTGTGTTTGTGCAGGATGATTTGCCACGAGTGAAGACCGAGATAGAAGCCATGAAGAGCCTGAGCCACCAGCACGTGTGTCGTCTCTACCAGGTGATCGAGACAAAGACGAAAATCTTCATGGTGCTGGAGGTGAGAAACAGTCACCAGTAGTGAGTCACTGTCCACATCCCCTTCCAGAGAGAGTCCATTACTGATGATAATATGATAATATCCTAATTACCTGGGGGCTACAGTAAATAATGACAGCTTAAGCCCCCGCCCCTGACTCCACATGCCGCCCCCCCCCCCTGCATCCCTCCTCCCTTGCTCTTACCCTATATAATCGCTTGTCACATACAGCTCTCTCTGCCCACTACAGTAAAAATTTTTTGCTGGGGTTGTCCCACCTGATGACGGAAGCTTGTGTTGCCTCCGAAACGTCGTGATTTAGTTATTTTTTATTTTATTTTCACCTACGTGACTTTACCGAAAGAACCAAAGAGTATGGATCCTTGCAGTCACGAAAACTTCAAATCTAGGATGATAATGCCCTTCGTTTTCCCAGGAAAACCTCACTGAATGTCAAGGCTATGTCGGCAGGAAGGTGTGTTACATTGGGACGTTTGGCCAAATACATTAATGAGTGTTTGGCTTTGTGTGAGAAAAAGCCAGATAACCCAGAGCTATCTCAGCGAATGATGTAAAGAAGAGCTTCATCACTAACGAGGCTTGGTTAAAGTATTTTGCCCGTAGCTTCGCCAGGCGCAAAATTGCCAGAGAGTCTCACGGCGTGTGCCTGTCCCACAGTACTGCCCGGGCGGGGAGCTATTCGATTACATCATCGCGCGGGACCGCCTGCCCGAGGAGGAGGCACGTGTCTTCTTCCGGCAGATCGTGTCGGCCATCGCCTACGTCCACAGCCAGGGATTCGCACACCGTGACCTCAAGCCGGTGAGAGGCACACGAGGCTGTGTCGACTGGCCGCCTTAGTCCATCTGTCCATCAGAGGTCGCAACCGGGTACCCGATACCCGTACCCTACCCGATACCCGGCTACCCGTACCCGGCCGGGTACGGGTACCCGTTTGCGACCCTGGTGCGGCCGGGTACGGGTAGACCGTGAGTCACTGGTGAGTAACTGTTTGTCACTCATTTCCCAACGTCTTGTCTCTTCTCACAATTCAAGTTCCTAGAATCAACCCACCCGCACCTGCAACATGGCTTCATCCCAGAGGTCGCAATCAGGTACCCGATACCCGTACCCTACCCGTACCCGGCTGGGTACGGGTAGGGTACGGGTACGGCCAGGTATGGGTACGGGTACCCGTTTGCGACCCTGGTGCAGCCGGGTATGGGTACCGGTAAGGAATCAAAACCCGTTTGCGACCTCTGCCATCCATCCTTCTGCCTCTGTCTTTCTGTTCCTCATTCCGTGTCTTTCTGTTGCTGTCTCCTTTATTTTCCCTCTCCGTCCATTCTTCTTTGCTTGTGTCCTGCGGTATGGTCCTTCCATTCCACTGTGCCGTCCGCCAGTTTCTGTGTCCTTCCTGTCCTTTTTTGCACCCTTGGAAGTGAGCTGGTTCCATCTCTAAGTTGTAATAATCATAATAAGAACAAACTTTATATTCATCGTTCTGTCCTTTTCGCTCTTTAATCACTCTTCCACACGCAAGTGCATGGTCTTCCTAACTAGGCCGCTTGTTGAGCACATACCTTTTCCCAGTGGGCATCTTTAACTTTTAAAGATTCCTGCAGTGGTGCGTGGTGAAAGCTTGACAGAAGAATGCTCAACACGCAGCCTGACCTGGAAGACCACGCTTGGATCACGAGTGGCCATGGAAAAAAACAATGTGTGAGGATCACTCTCCCGCTTCGTAACTGCTGGACATCCGTGAAAAAGAGCTTCATAGCTCACTGATTTCTGACTGTGACTCCTCCTGCAGGAGAACCTCCTCATCGATGAGAACCACAACCTCAAGCTCATCGATTTCGGGCTCTGCGCTCGTCCCAAGGTGGGGGGGCGGAGGATACGTGGTGGGATGGGTAGGGGTCTCTTTATAGTGACGCAGTGGTTGTGTTGTTTATGTCTGTGTGCCGGTAGTGGCGTGATTGTGTCTTTTTGGTGGTGTGGTTGTGGCAGTGTTTTAGTGTGATAGATATCTGTAAAGCGTTCGTGGTGTTGTGGATCTTTGTTGTTGTTAGCTTGTGTTGTTTGTGCCTATATAGAGTGGTGGGGTGCATTTAATGTTGGCGTGGTTGTGTTCCGGTATATTAGTGGTGGTGCAGTTGTGTCTGTGCTGGTGGTGTATAACAGTGAAGCGAGCGGTTGCCTCTGAGAGTATAGCGGTGCGAGTGTTGGCCCGTGTGGCAACGTGTCCGTGTGTTGACACCAAGTTTAAAGCGTACGCTGCTGCGCTGGTGGAATGGCTGTGTTGGCATTGTGCGTCGCGGTTGCAGGGCGGGCTGGATTGCCACCTGGAGACCTGTTGCGGCAGCCCGGCGTACGCTGCACCAGAGCTCATCCAGGGAAAACCCTACTGTGGCTCGGAGGTACGAAACACGCGCACAACGATTTACGTCTCCCCCTTTCACGTCGTTTCACAAATGCAGTGCAGTCTGTTCTCCTGTAACGCGGTAGTTGTCTGTCTTCACCTGAGGACGGTTGCTTGCATTGTGGCCGAAACGTCGTGAGAATTATTTTATTATGTTTTATTTTTAAATCCTTTATATTAAGTTCGCTTGCTTGCTTAGGACCGTGCAAATCTTTCGGTCGTTTTTTAACCCACGTCCTGTGATCCAATCGAGCTGACATTTTCCACACAGACTCGTTGTGCGTGACAATTAATGTTCGTGAAAATTTTTTTCCAAAATTTTACATTTTTTAGGACAAAGATATTATATTTAATTACCAATTGCTTAATGGTGCAATGCAATCATCTGACCCATAGGTGGCAGCCATCTCAAGCCAGAGGACGAGAGGACTCTAGCCGCCACGCATATAAAGGATTTATAGTGAAAAACTTTGTTTTTACGGGTTATACTTATTATAATTTTATTACTTCCCTTCTACGTGACTTTACCGAAAGAACCAAGAAGATGAATCCCTGCAGTCACGAAAGCTTTAAATCGAAACTTCACCGTATCCTCCGTTGTCTTTGTTCATCGGTGCTCGCTAACAGCACTTGCCCCAAAATCTGTTAAGGCTTTCTGGGGGATCTTTGTCTTGCGCGTTTATGTGTGCGTCGTACAGGCGGACCTGTGGAGCATGGGTGTTCTGCTCTACGCCCTCCTCTGTGGCTTCCTCCCGTTTGATGATGACAACGTGATGGCATTGTATCGCAAGATCCAGGTGTGTGTGGCTCTCTGACATTTAAGTTTATTTTACTATTTAAATTTTACCAGCGACCCAGCCACAAAAGGTAGCTCAACGGAGTGGCTTACTACGTGGAAATTTATATCAGCCAATCACTATACGCACATTTCTTAATGTGGAGGGAAACAACTGGAGGACCAGAAAAAAAAATGCATACGACCATGGGGAGAACATGCAACTTCCAAATATACAGGTGCCAGGATCGAACCCACGACCTCCTGTATACCAGGTGAGGTAGTTAACATCTCACCATCATGGCGCCCGATAAGAAAACTAAAATATTATCACAGTTGCTGAGCACAGGCCCAAAGGCTCTAAAGGCCAAGTAGCCAGCAACAAACTGCACCATTAAAGTTGTAATAGATAAGAGCTGACACGTTACCAAGGACGCGGGCTTGAAAGGCATCTGTATTTTAAAACATCTGAATAAATCTCTAGTGGTATGAAAATAACGGCGACGACGACGATGATGATGTTTGTTAACGTGAGAAACTTGGTTTCCTTTGTTCAGAGGGGGAAGTACGAGATACCAAAGTGGCTGTCTCGCGAGAGCGTGACACTCCTCGACCAGCTCCTGCAGGTGAGTTGCTCGCTACACTCCTAGACCAACTCCTGCAGGTGAAGGTTTGCGTGAGCTGCTGTGGGATGCCCTTACGGTGTGGCCATGCTCATCGATAATGTGTTAAGTTTAACACACAGGTTTTCGCGACCAGTAATATAATAATTATTATGTATGTTTGAGTTGATAATTGGTTTTTTACCCTTTTATCTGGCAACAAAATTGACACCTTTTTTACGAGGAGTCATGTTTGCATAGACCACAATATTTGCAGTCATAATGCAAACAAAAAACATAACTCTGATAATATATGCACTGTCCTGCATATAGTGCATATATTATCAGAGTTATGTTTTTTGTTTGCATTATGACTGCAGGTATTGTGGTCTATGCAAACATGACTCCTCGTAAAAAAGGTGTCAGTTTTGTTGCCAGATAAAAGGGTAAAAAAACAATCATATTTTTTACTGAAAAATGAGGTACCAATGGTATGTTTGAGTTGGTAACCCGCGGCTTCGTTTGTTAAGTAAGCCAGTAAGCAAGAGTGCCACTGTGTGTGTGTGTGCGTACATGCTTAAATGTATGCACGTGTGTGCGTTGCTGTTTGGGCGGTTGCGCATACATGTGCGTGAGTGTATGAAATTGAGCGCGTGCGTGCATATGAGTGAATGTGAGGTGGGGCGGTGGTTAGTAGATTACGGTACAAACCGGTCTAATATCACTGGTGATTCTGGCAACCTGAGTTTTTCTTTCTCGCCACGGCTAATATTAGTGCTGATTATCTGAACCGCTCTGAAGTTGACTCGGCCTTAAATGATTACCTGTTGCTGTGCGTGTAAATATCAGCATTAAGGAGACAAAAGTGGACGGCTTTGGTGCAGGCCACGTCACCCCTTGTGCGCCGTTCCAGCCTTAGTAGGTACTGGCTGACAGCGCTTGTCCCCCAGCTGTCTGTATGACTACATGTGGGGGATCTTTGTATTTTGCTGTTCCATGTGTGTGATCACATAGGTGGACCCGACGCGTCGCTTGGCCGTGAGACATCTCCTAGGTCACCCTTGGCTGATGAGTGGCTATGGCTGTCCCGTAGAGTGGCACAGCAAGTTCCCGGTAACTCCCGTCCACACACTCTCTCTCGCGCTCTCTCTCTTGCTTCTGATAAGATATTAATTCATTGATCCATCAGGCTATTGACGTCAACTCTCGAATTATGGGAAAGCAGTGCCCTCTACTGTGAGCCATTCACTAACACGGTCGGTCTTGTCCTGCTTTGCCAGAGATCTGGATGGACACTTCGTTTCGTGACGTGACAGTCATATCACGATAAAATTGTGAACATTTTTCATTTTTTAACTGGACAATAACAAAAAAACTCCGTAAACGTAGGAGTTATCTTCGCAGTGGTCCGTTCAAGCGACGTCGCTTCGTTCTCTGTGCCTGTGCCAGCTGCTTCACGTGGACGAGGACTGCGTGACGGAACTCGCCGTCTTCGGAAAGAAGTCCAAGCAGCGGACGGCAGAGCTGGTCTCGGAGGTGCGCCCATCGTGTGACGGTGGCAGTGGTTTAGGCCGAAACATTGGTTCATTGCAAATAATAAATTGTGCACACATTTTGACGCAGGTATCCTAGACCATTGCATGTCCCCAAGCGGCTTACGTTTGGTCGGATAGAGAGGGCTAAACGAGAGGAGATTCGACGATGCGTTGTTGACTGGGACCGGCGGTGTTAAGATTTGTTTCTGTGGAGGAGACTCGTAAAGGACGCTACTGGGCAGTTGGAGGCAACTGCAGAGGAGTGGCGCTTAGGACAATGCAGAGCACCAGGTAGTTAAAACACAGCGGGTGGGGATCACGGGTGGTGCACCGTCCAATCACCTCGGTCAACCCATAACACCTGGGTTTGTCCCGTCACCACATGCCAGTGAGCCTTCAACATTTCATGTGGCCTATGCACAAGTGCACCTAGCCTGGCACAAGAGCTGTGGACACATCACTTCCAATTAGTTGGAAAAATTGCAGCTGTTTATATGTAGGAGGTGTATGTCTTAGTTTTTGCAGTTTCGTTTATGAACAGCACTTGCCTCAACAGTCTGTTAAGGCTATATGGGGGATATTTGGTCTCTGTTGCAGTGGCGCTACGACGAGTTCACAGCCTGCTACCTGCTGCTGCTCGCCAAGAAGGCGCTGGGTCGCCCTGTGCGTCTGTTGCCCCCGGGTGTCACCGCCCCCCGCTCCTGCCCCCGCGTGCGCGTCGCCTCTACGCCACACGCACACGCCAACAAGGTGTGCTCGCACGCACGCCCACGAGCACGCTTGCATGCGCTTGTACGCCCGGTGTGGCGAGATGTTAACCGCCTGGTATACGGGATCGCGTGGGTTTGATCCCGACTGTGACACCTGCTGTATATTTGGAGTTTGCGGTGTCTCACTCCCTGTGGTCGTGTGGATTTTTCTCCGGGCTCTCCGGTTTTTCCCTCCACATTTAGAATCTACATCGTGCGTTTTGAGTATTTGGCTGCTATGCATTTCCACAAGATAAGCTACTTTGTTGAGCTATCAATTGTGGCCAGGTCACTTCTAAAAATAACTATAGAGCTCCGATTAGCACCTCCGATTAGCACGGTTGGCTACGTACGGTGTGACAAAAAGTTCAACATAGATACATAGCTTAGTCGGCCTTATTTGGTAAAATAAAAATTGTTTAGGTCGTTTTGAAAATATTTTTTTAATAGTATGTACTCAAAATACTTGCAAACATGATCTCACACTGGTGCTTATTTCCTTAGATCCTTTCTGTATCATTGCATGTGTGTGTGTGTGGTGCATTATTGATTGTGTGTGCGTGTTGTGCGATGATTATTTTTTAATCCGTTATCGTCATTGTAATAGAACGCTGACACATCAAGCGTATTGAGTGCGCGAGACGTACCGTCATTTCATCGTCATTGTCTTCCTTGTCGTCATCACCGTCATAGTTTTATCGGTCTTTACTGTCCCGCAGTCAAGAAAGGCGCTGGCGTTCATGGCACCACCTGGCGGAGGGGTCGAGGAGCGAGGAGACGATGTGGAGCAGGAGGATGAGGAGGAGGACGCGCCGTACGTGTTTGGCTCCATGGACTTTGACGACACCGACTCTTACTTTGACGACTGCCCCTTCAGAAGGGAGAGGCATTGCTCAGGCCGACCGCCGGTATGGATGTGCGCGTGTGCGCACACGCACACACACACATATTCGCACGCAAACACGCGCACGTATAGAGACAAAGATCTCCCCGAACAGACTGTTGGGGCAAGTGTTGCTAGCAAGTAGCACCTAGGAAGGCCGGCACGGCACACGATGGGATGGGTGGCCAGTACCACCCCCGGCCGTCTTTGTCTCCCCAATGGCGATGTTTACAACACCATGCCAGATACTCATTTGAGTCGACCTACGGAGGCTCAGGGTTGATTCAGAGAATTCTCGCTGGTGTTAGCCGTGAGCGAACTGGGGTCGCCGGGTTTGTGGTAAATCGTGCAAACCACGAAACTGCAACAGATGGATCGGGCAATGCTTTTCAAACTGGGTTTGTCCTCAGCATCATTTAATAATAGGTCCTGCCCTCCCAGTCTTCAACCTGCACCGACCAGTGTGGTGAAGTATGTAAAAAAAAAAACAATGACGGCATGGATTTGTCAAGCCTTCATTTAGATTTCCCATTAACACCTCAGAGCGACCGTTCTCGTTGACCTGTGACCTCCCCCATGCATCCTTCTTAGGCCAAGAAGCCCCGACCCAAATCCGAGACGACGGAGTACGACGTGGCACAACCGCGACAGGCGCGAGCCACCGCCCCGGCAGCGGCGACGAGGCCTGGCGGCAAGGAGAACGTTCCCCACGGCCGCCCTCCCAAACCCAGCACCTCCTCCTCATCGTCATCCTCCTCTACGTCGTCTCTTTCCTCTGCATCATCGCCACTCAAACGCAAAACGCCCGGTGGGAAGGGGAATGCCGCCACTCCGCACTCGACGCCGGCGCAGGCCAGGACGCCCAACACGCTCGTCGCCCTCACGCCGGGTTCCCCGACGTGCCGGACCGGTGCCGTAGCCGAGTCGGACTCGGAGAGGAAAGCGGTGGCGAGGACTCCGGCATGGGTGAAGGAGGTGGTGGCGTCGTGGCAAGCACCGCAGGGTACGAACGCAGCCGACGGCGCCGAGTTGGTGAAGAGTTCGTGGCTGAGCCGTGCTCGTTATGTTGAAAACTCATTTCTTTGAAACTGCTTTTTGCGTTTAGTTTGTTGTCCCTTTCCCGCACCTCCGATTAGCACGGTTGACTGTATGGTGCGAACGAAGTTTAAATTACAAACGTACATATGCGGCACAGCTCTTAGCAAGCGGTGGAAAAGCCGAGCTGACTTGCAGGTAGAGATGGCACTGTGCTACGTGGTGTGCTGGGAAAGCTGGAGACATTTCAGAAAGGCTTGGGCACCTGCTGATTGATTGATAATTATTATATTCTTTGTCATGGTTTGTTCAGGAAAGTCTCTCGGAGGACTCGAGACTTATTTTCAGGTGGTTCCTGCGAAGTCGCCTGGTACACAGGAGGTCCATAGATTCGATCCCGACCCTGATGCCTGCTGTATATTTGGAGTGGAATCAAAGTACATTTAAAGTATTTGGCTGCTTTAAATTTCCACGAGATAAGCCACTTCGTTGAGCTACCATTTGTGGCCAGGTGGCTTCTGAATAAGAGCTAGATAGCTCAGTGAGCCTTACTTGGTAAAATAATAATAATGATTTAAAGCTATCGTGACTGCAGGGATTCATATTCTTGGTTCTTTCGGTAAAGTCACGTAGAAGGGAAACAATAAAATAATAAAAATATAAAAAATACAATTCTCGCGACGTTTCAACTGCAACACAAGCAATCATCATCAGGTGTGAAAAACACAGCAAGCCTCTGCACAGCCACTTTTTTCAAATTTTCTTGCTGTTTTTCACACCTGATGATGATTGCTTGTGTTGCAGTCGAAACGTCGTGATAATTTTTTTGTTTTATATTTTTATTATTTTATTGTTTCCCTTCTACGTGACTTTACCGAAAGAACCAATAATATAAAATAATAATAGTTTTACTTTTTCTCCATCGCGGGTGATGATTGCTACGGTATATTCTAATCGAGTCGTCCGCGGGTTATTTGCTGAATTGAGACCATGCGGTCGAATGACGTCACGGGATCGTTGTCGTCTACACCAGAGGTCGCAATCGGGTACCCGATACCCGTACCCTACCCGATACCCGGCTACCCGTACCCGGCCGGGTACGGGTACCCGTTTGCGACCCTGGTGCGGCTGGGTACGGGTAGGCCGTGAGTCACTGGTGAGTAACCGTTTATCACTCATTTCTCAACGTCTTGTCTCTTCTCACAATTCAAGTTCCTAGAATCAACCCACCCGCGCCTGCAACATGGCTTCATCCCAGAGGTCGCAATCGGGTACCCGATACCCGTACCCTACCCGATACCCGGCCGGGTACGGGTAGCCGGGTATCGGGTAGGGTACGGGTACCCATTTGCGACCCTGGTGCGGCCGGGTACGGGTAAGGAATCAAAACTCGTTTGCGACCTCTGGTCTACGCTGAAGCACGCGGCGCATAGTATTTTTTTATTAGCACATCATCTGTATTCATAGTGGCGGTCACTGTATTAGAAAATACGGTGAGAATAAAACACTTAGATCCCATTTTTTTTATGGCTGGTGCACATTGAGTGATCGCTGTTGGTGATATGCTGGTAGTGATGATAGATTGCATGTATGAACTCATTGCTACTGATGTAGAGAACGGCGTGTACACGCGTTCAAATGTATGCATGTTAAACTTCTTTCGCACCGTATGTAGCCAACCGTGCTAATCGGAGGGGAAGGACAACAAACTAAAGACAAAAAGTAGTTTTAAAAACGACTGTTCTAAACACGTAAGTGATCAGATCCTTCTACATCACGTGGGACGTGTTTAGTAACCATCAGGCATGTGAAGTGCAATGTCTTTATTACTTTAAGAACAGAGAGTAGTGGTAGGCTAGGAAGGAAAAGGAGGTGGGTCTCAAGGCCTGCCGATTTCCCTGCTATGGCACCGGCTTGTCAACGGGTGGCGCCAAAGTTATTTGTAAAATTCAAGCAGTTTAGCAGCTGAGGTCGACGATGAAAACTTAGTGTCAGTTGCATTGTGTGAATATCTCATCGTTTGCAATTCCATGTGTGAACCTGTATACGAGCTAAAGAGTAAGGACCTTTTTTAAAACTTAAAATTGCGGACTGATGAAGCTACCGGCGTTAACAATTTTTAAAGTGGAGGTGGTTCAGGGGTCGTGAGCACAGCTGAGATTCCTGGTTTGAGTCTGGGTTTGAGTCCGGGTTTCATCCGCCCGTGATTTAAGAAGGTTTTCAAGTGTAATGAGTTGATGGTCTTGGCCCCGCTACCAGTTATTGCACGAAATTACTGTATTTAATAATTACGTCGGTATAAAATAAAATGAATAACGACGTTTCGGGCACAACACAAGCGTCCATCATCAGATGATGATGATGGACACTTGTGTTGCGGGGAGATCCAGGCCAGGTTCAGACATCTGAACCTGGCCTGGACCTCGCTGAGGTTGAATCAGGCTTAATACGAGTACCAAGTGCATTGAGTGAACACTCGTATATAAGCAGGCACTGGTAGATTTGTGAGCGTGATACTGGCCGCCTTACCCCCGCACCGTTTGCTGTTGTGGATTTAATAGGTGCTCGCTAATGGCGCTTGCAGAGTCTATTGCAGGGGTGGGAAACCTATTCCCTTTGGGCTGGATAAGGCCCAGGACTTAATTTCACACGGCCCAGGGCCACATGAAGCTTATCACTTCAGAATGGCCAGCGATTGATATAATTATTCATAGCCAGCGAGCGTCTTAGCTGCACTAATCGGCTACTGGAGGGGAATATTTTTGATCTGGCCACACGGTGTTACATCTTAGCGCTCTATCACTTCTGACACTGTAAATGGCCTCAATGCTCAGTTAGCACGCACGTAATTTTTTGCGTTGTCATTGAGTAACACCGGGGTGTTTTTCTCGCCAAAGGTATTGAAAGTTCCAATTCGGACTTCGGTAAAGAAATGGTCGCTCGCCCTTTTGTCCATGGGACTAAACGCGTAACATTTTTTGCCGTTTCAGGACAGGGGGATTCGTCTCCGCTTGTGTCCAGGCGTGGTGACCCCCAGTGTGAGCGGCTGCGCCTGGCCCCACAGTTGAGTCCAGATCGCAAGTGAGTGTGCCCCCCCCTCAACGCATGTGGTACCAACACAGTAGCAGGAGTACCACCGCTACAAAAACAAGAACAAGCTGGCCGACGCATGACATTTTCTCCCATTTTAAATTTCTTGTGGTTTCTTGAGCTATTAGCTGGGACGTTAATTGCCTATGTGGCTGGTGCCTTCTACTACAATGGCCCCTCTTGCTCTTCCCCCCTTGGCCACTTGGCCAGTGACGATTCTCTATTCTGCTGCATCTGCACGTTTTCCGCTTGTTGCGGAGTTTCACCGTTTAAATCCAGCGGCCGCCCTGATTACCTCGGATTAGCGCAGTTAGCTACGTATGGTGTGAAAGAAGTTCAGCATACATACATGACTGCAGGTGTGTTATCCGTGATAATACCAAGCCTACGCGCCGTCTGCTTCACTGAACTTTAAATGTCCCGCAAGAGTTGGCCATCGCGTGCCGGCGTCAGGGTTCAAATTTGACAAATTAAAAATGATTCGCAAATTAATCAGTTGGGATTACACGGAGCTATCATCGCCCCCCTAGTGGCAGACTGACGCCCCAGGTCACTAACAAATGAGATGCATCTTGGTCTGTTGGGTTCTCACCTGGTTAAGCAAAACAAACTTGAAACTTTGCACACCCGCGCGTGGAATATGAATTTTATTCATTTTCTAGGAAATGTGCGTCTCGACTCACTACTGGAGGGGGTCCTGTATTGCGATGTTTGGCCAATTCCATTGTAGAGACAGAAGGGCCCGTACATCAACTTGCGTCCACTATTTAGCCACGGAGAGCCAATTGGGAACTGGTCGTCATCATTTTATTTATATTGCACAATTCATAATGCAGGTCTCGGTGCGTAACCCCCAGCTATACATTTGCAAACGGATGTTATGAACCGGCGACATTATTTACGCGAGCGAAATGCATTAAGTTTAAGACCTCGACAAGTAATTATCATAAAGCAAATTAATGCAGAGCGAAGAAAAGAGATTGCGTTCAAAGTATTTCATAAGAGTAAAAGTAATTATCTCATTCCTACACCCCGTCTGCCATGGGGAATAGGCTCGCACTCGGGATGTTGTAGGTTCAAACCCCTATTGTGAGTCAATTTGACCCATCGTCCCAAAGGGATCGATATAATCAGTAACACTTGGCGCTGAAGTTCACAGTGATTGTTCAATGGATAGGCTTGCCTCCCCCATAGGAATGTAATTTCCACCGCTGGCTCGGGATTGTAAACAGATATGGCCACTTCAAAAGGAAACCATTTACATTTTTGTTACCACTTTTTAACACACGTTGAACGCATTAATGTATTAACTTTGTTCGTCTGTAACTTTTTTAACGATGATCCAATATGAACAAAACCATAGTATGAAGTTGTTTCGCTATTATCGACTTCCACGATTGAAAACCGGACAAATTTATAAAAGGCTTTCCCAAAAGTCCGAAAAGCGAGAGTGCGCTTCCACCTCCCCTCCCGATGCCCTCATGACCTGCCGAGTCCTTTCGCGTTAGCTGGGTAAGCCACGGTGATTGCAAGAGTCACACCGATGGGCACTCTTTAAGCCGCTCTGCCCCCCAACCTCTGGAACTCCCTTGCCAGGCAACTGCGCCTGGTCCCATCTCTCTGCTTTCAAGTCAAAACCTCCCTCGTCAACTCCCGTGCCTTTGGAACCCGCTCCTCCCCACCCCCAACCCCCTTAGTCGCTTACTCATTTATTTAGAATACATTTAGATGTTTCGCTTTGTTGTCCTTCCCCTGCACCTCTTACGGTCACAGTTGGCTACGTACGGTGTGAAAGAAGACCAACTATTTTACATGCTTAATTTGAAGCTTTCGTGACTGCAGGAATTACCGTACCACACGTCGCCCTACTCATTGACATGCTAATTTTTCCTCTGCCCCCTCCCTCTCTCCGACCCCGCCTCCCCCCTCTCTCTATTTAAGGCCCCGTCACAGAGACGATCTCTCTCTTTGTGCCGATGTGTGTTCTTTCTCTGTGTATCTTTGTGATATCTGTCTGCTTATATGTCTGTCTATAGTTTTATGGTTAGATTTTTGTTGCTATTTCTTTCTTTTATACCTAATGATGATTGCTTGTGCTGCAATCGAAACGTCGTAGTATGCTATTATTTAATTTATTATTTTATCTTTATACGTGATTTTACCGAAAGAACCAAAGAGTATTTTACATGCTTTCTCTCCCTCCGCAACGCTTGCGTTCGTCCCGTTCCCTCCTGTTCCCGTTTGTAATCCTGCACTCTTTTAAGATGTTTGTTACAGTTATGGGCACGTTACAAATGCACGTTGTACTTACGTATGTATGTACGATGACCTTATTTCGCACC
The DNA here is from genome assembly GCF_015708825.2 of Lethenteron reissneri. Lineage (NCBI taxonomy): Eukaryota > Metazoa > Chordata > Hyperoartia > Petromyzontiformes > Petromyzontidae > Lethenteron > Lethenteron reissneri. Next base: position 6,694,523 of record NC_083825.1, on the reverse strand, counting down.
GTACGTAGCCAGCCATGGTAATCGGATGTGCGGGGGAAGGACAACAAACTAAACACAAAAATCAGTTATAAAGAAATTAATTTTCAATCTAGACGATTTAAAAGTGCACAGCTCCAGTGGCTAATATCGTAAGGAAGAGCGTTCCAGACGGCCGCAGAAATGCACCAGAAAGCGCGCGATGCGATGACCGTCTTTGTCCGATGGTTCGCCAAAAGCCGCCGCTGGGAGAATGACCGGAGTTTGTGTGTTGGTTCATGCTCCTTGACGAGATTCGCAAGCTATTGTGTGGTTCATTTGTGGCAAGCACGTTGTGTGTAACGAGCGTGGTTTCTGATTGACAACTACTCGTGGAACACCGTTCATATGCGGTAGAGTCCTTGGGCACGCAGCAAATATTTGACCTGTTGGTACCACGTGAGGTGGCAAAAATGTACCAACATCTTTAAGTCGCGAATGAAAGTGAATTATTGGTCAGCAGATTCGGGTCTTCGGGGTCCGACACTGAACGTGGCTTTGCCGCCGCCGCCAACTGTGGAGGAGTCGTAGCGAGCGGCGGCGGTGCCGCCGGTGGCTCCAAGACGCGGCGCGGGGGGAAGGTGTTCGGGAGCCTGGAGCGCGGCATCGACCGCGTGCTGGCGGCGCTGACACCCAGCAAGCGGCGCGGCTCGGCGCGGGACCTTCCCCGGCGCACGCGGGTGAGACGAGAGGCGAGACGGCGGAGAGACGCGCATCGGCATGCCTCGCCCTTTGTACGTAGCCAGCCGTGCTAATCGGAGGTGCGGGGGAAGGACCACAAGCTAAACGCAAAAAACTGTTCTAATAAAGAATGAGTTTTCAATCTAGATGATTTAAAAGTGCATCGCTCCAGTGGCTTACTAATATCGGAAGGGAGGGCGTTCCAGACGACCGCAGAAGCGCATCTGAACAAGTGTGATATGGTGACCGTCTTTGTTTGATGGTCAGCCAAAAGCCAATGCTGGGGGAAACGGAGTTCGCGTGATGATGTGATGATGGTTTATGTTCCTTTGGTTGCTTTTCCCTATTTGGGCCCAACCAGCACGAGGCGATCGCAGTGCCGCTGGAGTTTTTCCCACCGGCTCTTTGCTGTGCCGAGTTGGAACCAAACCGTGATACGCTGACCTCACAAGTCATCTGAATCTGGCTGGGGGCCAAGCAGGGCCAGAATGTGGGGCTAATCACAATCAGAATATTTGTTCATACTGGAGGAAACCGATGAGATGTAAAGCTTTTTTTTTACAAATGTCCAATAATGATAAATTCATCCCATGTGACTTGAGTGAGTATCTTGAGTACAAAGAATCACTGCGTCATCAACACGCGACTCGACTCGTTCATTCACGTGCTGATTAGTGCTCGCCAACATTCTCTGCAGACTATTGTTTTCGTTTGTTATGTGCAAAAGAGTGTGTGTGTATATATGTGTTCCTCTGTGGGGAGCAGTGGTGTAGCGGTGGTCTAGCAGTTAGCGCGCTGCGCTACGAACCCGTCGACCCGAGTTCAATTCCCGCTCGCACTCAAAATCGGTGACGATTATCTGAACCTGGTATGGGCCTCCCCGAGGTCGACTCAGCCTCAAATGAGTACCTGGTGCGGTGTGTAAACATCACCACTGGGGAGATAAAGGCAGTCAGGCGTGGTGCTGGTCACCCACAAACCTCGTGCGCCATGCCGGCCTTCACAGGTGCTCGCTAACAACACTTGCCTCAACAGTCTATTAAAAGCACAATGGGGGATTTTTGCTCTTTTTGACCTCTGGATTCACTGGTTGACCTTCACATATGATTGTGCCATCATGAATTCTAGACCTTTTACAAGCCGCTCTGCTTCGCTGTGTGTGTGCCCCCATGTGTGCGTGTGTGTGCATGCATGCACACGTATGCGCCAGCATGTGTGTGTATGTGTGCACATGCATGCATGTGTTTGCGTGTGCACTAGAGGCAGGGTGCTGGCTACCTACCACCTCGTGTACCGTGTTGGCCTTCATACGTGCTACTCGCGAACAGCACCTGCCCCAAACTGCCTTTATGGGCTACACGGGGGATCTTTGTCTTTGTGCGCAAAAGCTTGTGGACACCATAGGAGTGTGTGCGCATCTGCAGATGTATGTGCACTTGCATGTGTGTGTATGTGTGTGTCCGTGCGTGTACATGGTACTGGCCACCTACCACCGCACGTGCCGTGCGGAGTTCACAGGTGCTAGCTTACAGCACTTGCCCCTACAACGTATGTCGGTTATCCAGGCGTATTTGTCTTTGTCTTTTGTACGTGTGCCTGTGTGTGTGACGCATCAATTATGCGTCCAAGAAGGCATGAAAGATTCCCATCAAGGGCTCACATTTTCCGAACTATCTTTCTCTGAAACAAACCATAAATACCATCTCTGAAGTATTATTTGCGGGAGCGAGGGAGGGGGGAGGCTTCGAGAGCTTAGAGATAGATCTTTTACATTTCATTACACCGCTTCGGAGCCCCATTTTTTTTATATGAAAGCACAAGGAGATGAAACTGGCCAAAATAAAATAATAAAAAGAAATAGACCGCACACATATATATGCTTACTTATCTGAAGGCGAAAAGATACAATACATACCGTCTAGCTACCAACTAGATTTCAATCTCTTTTGCCGGGTTATTAGTCAATAAGAGGGGCAGGGAGTGGGAGTTTGCATTTAGAGTAGAGCGGCGGGGCGAGAGATGTGAAATAAGGGCAGGTCATCGCCTGAGCGGGGGTGGGGGTGTGTGGCCCCAACTAAATCCCCCACCCCCTCCTCCTCTCCACCCCCATCCACCCTCCTCCTTTGCTGTCCCCTCGCTGCTAGGGGTTTTAGCTGGCCCAGGGTCTCGCTCCTCCACTCTTGGTCTGTCGAAGTCACCCCTCAATTATTGTAACCACAGCCACTGGCAAAGTGTCCCCTATTTGTTGTTTTGTCCTCGCATCTCGTCTTTGCTCTTCCTCTCCATTTTCCTCTAAATTTCTGTTTAAAAAATTCGAAATGGGATGTGTCCCTCCTCACTCTCCGCATCACGTGGCCATACCATCTTGGTCTTGCTCCGCTCGCTTCTTACACAACACTTTGTACCCCAACTCGTTTTATGATGTCCTTAATTCTTCCCTTATCTCTCCGCCCGCATCCTGGCAATGATGGCGATGATGATGTTGTCACGGTTGGGGGTGACTGCCTCTGCATTGGAGGGTTACAAGGGGTCATGTTGCGCTTTCGTTCCATCTCTGCGCTCAGCCGTGCGTGCCGCCTCTAAATATACTTTCCTTTTATTTAAATCACGCACGGGCACCCACTGATATTCGTTCTCAACCAGAGGAGGCATAGCTGCGTTTTTTGTACAGCGTCTCCTAGAAATACTGGGATGAAGGCTAAACCAGCGGACCTCTGTTTTTGTTGTGTGTGTGTATATATATACATGAGTGTACGTGTGCGATAGAGTGGCAAAGAGCAGAACTGGTCCTGGATCTCGCCTAGATCAACTGAGCCTTTCATGATGCGTGGCGCCATGTGTAAACATCAGACACAAATTAGTACCTGGTGCAGTGTGTAAACGCCACTGAGGAGACAAAGGCGTCCGGGCGTGGTGCTGGCCACCCACTCCCTCGTGTGCCGTGCCGGCCGCCATAGGTGCTGCTCGCAAACAGCCCTTGCCCCTACAATCTGTGAAGGCTATACAGGGGATCTTTGTGCCAACCCTGTGTTCTCCCCCTCCTCCCACACTCTGCTCCGCGTGGCTTGTTGGCAGTACCACTACAACGTGACTCCCACGGGGAGCCTCAGTGCCGAGCAGGTGCTCGCAGAGTTGGTGCGGGTCTTGCCGCAGAAGCACATCGACTTCCAGCAGAAGGGGTGAGGCCAACTCGCCCCATACTTCATCGCCCTCCTGCCTAATGATGCTTTGTTTGCGGTTGTTTTTTTTTGTGTGTGCGGATTTTTATTTGCTTTATCGCCGTACTGTTGTCTGATTTTATTTGTTATTGCGTTTGTCATTTTGGTGACTCCAGGTCACTCTTGCAGTCGAGTCTGTGCTGGTCTCTTTTGTTCTCGACTGGTTAAGCGAAATAAACCTGAACCTACAACTTGAACCGGCGCCAACTCATAGGCCGGCAGCTGGCATGTCACTCGACACCACAGCCCAATGCGATTCATTTAAACGAGGCAAACACTGGGTCAGCTTCATCAGCAGGGAGTGGCTTAAACTAAAACTATTTAAACAATTTTTATGTTATCAGGTAAGGCCCACCGAGCTATGTAGCTCTTTTTCAGAAGCTACCTGGCCACAAATGGTAGCTCAACGAAGTGGCTTACCACGTGGAGATGTATAGCAGCCAAATGCTCTAAATGCACGTCGATTCTAAACATGGTGGGGAAAACTAGAGGACCTGGAGAAAAATACACACGACCACGGGGAGAACATGCAAGCTCCAAATATATAGGCATCAGGGTCGGGATGGAACCCACGACCTGCATACCAGGAGAGAGAGCGAGTTAAGAACTCGCTACCGGGGCGCCCAACATTAATAGGATGCAATTTTCTGCCACTCCCTGACGATGGCTCCTCTTATTTACCAAAAAAAAACGCGCCTATGATAGAACATATGCAGCACTTGCGGCAAACACTTTGAGGGTTCGTCTTGTGAGCAGAAAACCGAGCGTTAAAAATTGAATTAATTGTGCAATGCCACTGTTCCTACCGGCAACAAAATATAGGATAATGTTTAATGAGTTCCGGCAGGCTTTACGGATAACAGGAGGGTCACTATATTATTATGCGGGCGGGGGGGGGGGGGCGTCCGCAACGTTGTTTACGTATTACCCACAATGCACTGGGGGACCACGTAATTATTTTGTTCAGGGTAATCGCTTCGCTGACCTCGGCGGTTAATGTATTTGTTGCCCTCTGACGGGTGGGTGGGTGGGGCGAGAGAGCGAGTGAGGTGTTGGGGGTGGGTGGGTGGGTGGGGGGTGTAGAGGGGTAGGGGTGCATGCTGTTCACCAGCTGGTGAGCGTGTCTGGCCACGTACGCGTTGTTGTCTCTGCGTGCGTGCGGGACCCGGTGGGGGAATGATAGCGTAGTAGTTAGAGCGGGGGTGAGGATTTGGCCTACGACAACAGTTCATAATATTTTTTCAGAATGTGTATTTATTCTGGAGGAATCCGATGATCTGTGAAGCTCTTTTTCACATTTGTCCAAATTTCGCACGGCACGTGGCCTACGTGAGGCCCACCGTTTCGAAACGGGCCCCAAACTAGATTTATTTATCCATCCACTGCATGCGTCTTAGCAGCACTAATGGGTGGTTGTAGAGCGCAATATTTTCCTTCTGCATTGCCCAGTGTTGACAACGTAGCTCCACAGCAGCCTACAACAACTGCAGGTTTGACGCATGGTGGTCACACATTCAAGCACTTGGGCACATTCTGGGTGATTTTGTTGTAGCGTCATGCTTTATATCTGAAATTTATCTTTAGAATATATACATAAAATATATTGTAATTAAGCGTGAATTACAAATGTTTAGTCATTTTTGAGTTATGCCTGTGCACTCCCGGCAATGCAGTCCGCTCAATATTTGTTTGTACTAATTTTTGCAATGGAGGAACTTGAAAACACCAAGACGTATTTATCTGTTATGATAATCATAATGTGTTCGGCTAATGATGTCTCACATTCTCATATGCTCCCACGCACACACATTAACTCACACACATTAACTCGCACAAACACACTCCCTCGCACACTCTTGCACACATCCGCACACACACCCGCGCACACACACACCTGCACACTCTCGCACATACACTCTGGCACACTCTCGCACGCACCCGCACATACACTGTCGTGCGCACACTCGCACGCATGCAACGTAGGTACACCCTCAAGTGCCAGACGCAGTCGGACTTTGGCAAGATCACGATGCAGTTCGAGTTGGAGGTTTGCTCGCTGCTCAAGCCCGAGGGCGTGGGCATCAGGCGGCAGAGGCTCAAGGGAGACGCGTGGGTCTACAAGCGGCTCGTGGAGGACGTCCTCGCCTCTGCCAAGCTGTCCTAGCTCGGCGTGTCGCCCCCTCTCGCCGCCGTGTAATTCCTCTCAAACTTCCGTTTCCTCGCGTTCCTCCCATTTCTACGCCAGTAACGCCCCTTACCAAACTCCTTTTCTCTTCTGCTCCCTCTAACCTTGAAATACCACCGTCCCTCTCGCCCCTCTATTGTACGTATGTATGTTGAACTTCTTCCGCACCGTAAGTAGCCGACCGTGCTAATCGGAGGTGCTCCCTCTCCCAGTGTAACCCAAGAACTCCGCTCCCTTGCCCTTCTGTTTTTCCTTTTTAACGTTATAACACGCGGGTTTTGAAACTATAGCCTGCGACTTTGTCATACGGTCTGCTGGGCCAGATTGGGCCCACCACTGCAGAGCGCCCCACAAACAATAACCATTCGGGAATGCGAGAAACTTAGCTGCACTAATGTATGTACGTTGAGCTTCTTTCGCACCGTATGTAGTCAGCTCATCGGAGGTGCGGGGGGAAGGGCAACAAACTAAACAAGAAGCAGTTCAAAATAAATACGTTTTCAATCTAGATGACTTAAAAGTGCATGGCTCCAGCGCTTTCCTAATAACGGAAGCAAGAGCGTTCCAGACGGCCGCAGAAGCGCATCTGAAAGCGCGCGATGCGGTGACCGTCTTTGGTTCGATGGTTTATGCTCCTTGGCTACATCAGCAAGGTATTAAAAAGTACTAATCGGGTACTAGAGGGGAAATATTTTTGACCTGGCAACAACACTTTGTAATCTTAGCTCATCCAGTGAATTCTGTCACTGCAAAAGTCTCTTTTTTCTCGGTCGGCACTCACGTCGCTATTTTTCCCGTCTCTATTGGACAACGCTGATGTCTTGGCGTCAACGGGGTGTGGCTCGCAATAGGGATTGAAAGTCCCATTGGGCCTCGGGAAGGGAAATGTGGCCCCACCCCCTGTGGTAACGACGACCCCGATCCTGTTCCCGCTCTGTCCCTCCGTGTCGTCGTGTAACACTACCGCTGCTGCCACTCACCTGTACGTCGGCTAAATAGGGACACATCCCTATAAACACGTAGCCCGCCCGCGTGCGTGTGTGTGAGTGTGTGTGCTCGCAGCCTGCTGGAACTAATCCACGTATTTTTAAAGCTGCAATTGTTTAAAGCTGCACGTGTTCAGCTAAAGCTTTGGTTGTGGTCGGTAAGGAATGTCTGATTTGTTGGTGCTGACTCTGCGTGTGCGTTACGGTGAGGTATGATTAACAATGCATGCTTCCTTTGCTTTGGCAAGGGTTTTATATTATTAAGAAAACGAGTCAGTCGAATTTAGCAAACGTCTGTGAGATGGATTTCGGTGATCCTAATGAGCTAAGGGTTCAGTGTCATATGAGACGAGGCATCTGTATTAGATGAGACGAAGGTTCTTCATTAAATTATGCTCGAGTTCTCTATCGGACGAGACGAGGTGTCTGTATTGAATGGGCCAAAAGGCGTCCTCTGCTGGATCTGAAATAATCCAATTGACCACTTTTCAAGTATCAATGCAATGTCACATTTTCAGTCAAGTTAGAGGGTCTTGGGCTGTCTAGTGGCCTGGTCACAATACATTTACCAAGTTTTGCGTCTTAATATTTAAAAGGAGTACGGTTAAATAATAATAAATATGCATTGCCAGAATTTGAGTCTATATAGCATCGCATTTTGTGCTGAACACGCTACGAATGTAGACAGCACTTGGGGGACAAAATAAATAAGGAAATATACCGAAACACAACGCGCGGTGGGTAGATTAAGCAGCAGTGTGACCGCCGAATTGCAATAGCGCATAACGTAAAAGCGCGTCGCTTGTCTGTGCAAATACTGCCCCTGGACCGTGCTTGCTTGGTTGTGGCGATCGTTGTTGCGCTGACGTCGTTTGTTAGAGGCATTTTCGCTCGTGGGACGAGGTGGGGTAAGAAGATGGGAACATTTTAAGCGTGGCATTTTTGCATGAATTTCCATTCGAAGCCATACGTAATTTTGCCCATCTTACTGAAAATATATTCTCGTCACGTTTTGTTCTCAGCACCATTTGCCATTTGTTTACACGGGCAAACGCGAACTGAGATTTGCTCGCTCTGCTGACGAGAGCAAAAAATTTCGAAACTGGCCCACAGTTTTTCTTGTTTTTACGCGGAGAGAGATAATGTCGTAATTCTATTCTCTAAGCATAACACTCCCATTTCATCGCGGAGCCGATCGCTGCTCATGTTCTCAATCTGTCCGCCACTGAAACTAATTTTTGATACCAATCCGGCAGCATTTGCCCCGAGGCTTCTCTGCTCTTGGAATATGATTAAATGTATGATGAAATTCATAGGAATCTTGAGCCATCCGAAAAAAAAGCCTTTATTATCACATTTTTTCGCACATTATTATTCAACCTAACTTGATCGCTGCCTTGTTACTTGGTAATGTGTACGTCTGGTGGGACGATGGATTGTTGGCAGGAGTTGGAGCAAGTTGTAATGCATGCTGGAAAGGGTGGATTGTTGAAAACAGCTGTTGAGTGGGTTCGCGAACGATGTCATTCAGGAAATCAGTAGGTTGCTTAAATGGTTTGCTGAGTAAATGTGGTGAAAGTGAATGTGGCTTCCGTTGGGTTGAAATCAAGGCTGGGTCTAATCTGGAATAGCGACCTGAAAAAAGATGTCCACACCTTGCACACCGCATCCAGGATGCCTCTCTGGATGACTACCCATCTCGGCACGTGTCACCCTCCAGTCGACCAACGGCCGGGGACATATTCAGAGAAATGAATTCCTGCTGAGTTGGTATTAATTCTCGATTTGAAGTTTTCGTGACTTGCAAGGATCCATACTTTTAGTTTTTTTCGGTAAAGTCACGTAGGTATAAAATAAAATAAATTTAAATGAAAACAATTAAATTAAAATGAAAACAACTAAATTAAATTTAGTTTTCATTTTATTTTTTACCTACGTGACTTTACCCAAAAAACCCAAAAAGTACGAGTTGCTATTTTTGCGATTGCTCTATATAACAACTCGCCTATGTGTTTTCAGGTTGTGCCGTGCGTTGTACGGCACGATGTCCGACGTTTCGCTCCACGTGCCAGGAGAGCTTCTTCGGGGAACTGGATTTAACGTGCGGCTTGCCAGCACGTGGAGCTGAAACGTCGGACATCGTGCCCAACAACACGCGGTACAATGCGAGAGCACGCCGGACAGCTACTTGCCCACGATAAAAAAAAAATCATAGCGTGCCACAATGTTCGTATCTGCCTCGCTTGCCGCACCAAAACGCCTGAATGCGTGATGAGGTTTTCCGCTTGTGCGATGGCATCAGCAGAGTGCTGGCTGCCTGATGAATGTGCAGGATGCTCTGGCCCGTTTCTCTTGTTTTCCCCGCTTATGTTTGGTTTATTCTTTAAAGGTCAACGGTTCCATTTCCCCCCTTTCTCACGAGTCGTTTAATTTAGCCGACGATTTTCACGCCGCATTATCCCTGTGTTGGTCTTACCTTAATTGCGCCCGCGACTGTTTTGTCTTCTTGAGTGTTTTTTTAAAGTGTGAATTATTCATTGCTACATTCTATGTGCGTGTTTGTGTGTGCGTGCGCGTGTGCTACTTATTCAGACTGCCACGTACAGCTGTGAGATGCTAGTGGGGGGGGGGGGGGGGGAGTCGTTGCATCGTCTTTAGCGCACTGCTCAAGAAACCCGGCAACTCGAGTTCGATCCCTGGCCAAGTGGTATCTGAACCTGTCCTGGCCCTCTCTTAGGTTGACTCAACCTTAACATGAGCACAGTATGCCGTGTGAGCATTAGCACTTGGTAAACATAGGTGGTTGCGTGTATTCTGCGCAAGGCCTTAATGTGCTCATTCACAGCACATGCTTCTGCACCCTGTATGACTATGGCTAATCATTGGTATTTGTGTATGGCGACTGGTGTCACGGCATACTTCACCGCATTTGCCCAAGTGCAGGTTCGCGACGGGTTCGTCCGAGAACCAGCTGAGATATCCCTTGCCACCGATGTTAGCCGTGCCAAAGGAGATGCACCACAAACTGTCGCTGATTAAATAAAGACCAGTTTAAATGCACATTCAGGTCAGTACAATGAATACAAACGCCTTGTAAATATCCTGAGCCATGCCGTGTCTAATGCTGGATGGAACCTCGGTGTAACACTACTGCATGCGATTGCCAGCATACTTGATATGTGTCCCAATACTTGGTCATTACTGAACGGGTTGGCGTCTGTATTTTAATTGCTGTTGTGATTTAAATGTTTCATTTGCACACACTGAAAAAAATAAATGATTTTGTGGGCTTACAATTTACTGCCTCGGGTTTAGCGGTTCTGCTGTACGGCTGTGATGTGTTTCTGGATTGCACCGCGCATTTTGCACGTTGTCCGACGTTTTGCTCCACGTTTTCGGAGCTTCTCCAGCAACTGGCCAAGCAAGGTTTAAGTGAATATTCAGTAACCTGAAGCTCTAAACTAAACTATTTTAATTTTGATTTAAAGCTTTCGTGACTGCAGGGATTCATATTCTTGGTTCTTTCGGTAAAGTCACATAGAAGGGAAATAATAAAATAAAATAATAAATATTTTTATTATTTCCCTTCTACGTGACTTTACCGAAAGAACCAAGAATATTTTAATTTTACTACGTAAGGCCCACTGAGCTATATAGCTCTTTTCAGAAGCGACCAGAAAAGCTAGCCCAATGAAGTGACTTATGTGTAAATGTCAAGCAAACAAATACTCTAAACGCATGTTTCTAAATGTGGAGGGAAAAACCGGAGGACCCGGAGAAAAAAAATCCACACGACCACGGGGAGAGAGAGACACGCAAACTGCAAATATACAGCAGCAGGCGTCAGGGTCGGGATCGAACCCACGACCTCCTGCATACCAGGCGAGGTAGTGAACATCTAGCCACTGTGATGATGCTGAGAGAGAGACACGCAAACTGCAAATATACAGCAGCAGCAGGCGCCAGGGTCGGGATCGAACCCACGACCTCCTGCATACCAGGCGAGGTAGTGAACATCTAGCCACTGTGATGATGCTGAGAGAGAGACACGCAAACTCCAAATATACAGCAGCAGCAGGCGCCAGGGTCGGGATCGAACCCACGACCTCCTGCATACCAGGCGAGGTAGTGAACATCTCCTAGCCACTGATGATGCTGAGAGAGAGACACGCAAACTCCAAATATACAGCAGCAGCAGGCGCCAGGGTCGGGATCGAACCCACGACCTCCTGCATACCAGGCGAGGTAGTGAACATCTAGCCACTGTGATGATGCTGAGAGAGAGACACGCAAACTGCGAATATACAGCAGCAGCAGGCGCCAGGGTCGGGATCGAACCCACGACCTCCTGCATACCAGGCGAGGTAGTGAACATCTAGCCACTGTGATGATGCTGAGAGAGAGACACGCAAACTCCAAATATACAGCAGCAGCAGGCGCCAGGGTCGGGATCGAACCCACGACCTCCTGCATACCAGGCGAGGTAGTGAACATCTCCTAGCCACTGATGATGCTGAGAGAGACACGCAAACTCCAAATATACAGCAGCAGCAGGCGCCAGGGTCGGGATCGAACCCACGACCTCCTGCATACCAGGCGAGGTAGTGAACATCTAGCCACTGTGATGATGCTGAGAGAGAGACACGCAAACTCCAAATATACAGCAGCAGCAGGCGCCAGGGTCTGGATCGAACCCACGACCTCCTGCATACCAGGCGAGGTAGTGAACATTTCCTAGCCACTGTGATGATGCTGAGAGAGAGACACGCAAACTCCAAATATACAGCAGCAGCAGGTGCCAGGGTCGGGATCGAACCCACGACCTCCTGCATACCAGGCGAGGTAGTGAACATCTAGCCACTGTGATGATGCTGAGAGAGAGACACGCAAACTCCAAATATACAGCAGCAGCAGGCGCCAGGGTCGGGATCGAACCCACGACCTCCTGCATACCAGGCGAGGTAGTGAACATCTAGCCACTGTGATGATGCTGAGAGAGAGACACGCAAACTCCAAATATACAGCAGCAGCAGGCGCCAGGGTCGGGATCGAACCCACGACCTCCTGCATACCAGGCGAGGTAGTGAACATCTAGCCACTGTGATGATGCTGAGAGAGAGACACGCAAACTCCAAATATACAGCAGCAGCAGGCGCCAGGGTCGGGATCGAACCCACGACCTCCTGCAGACCGGGCTCGGTAGTTGACGTGTTGCTCCCGGGCAAGTGGAGCGCGTCGTTGGAACATGCCGAACAACAAGACGGTACAATGCTGAATTGACGACGGCTCGCTGGAAGAATGTCAAGGGCAGGGACCACGTGTGTGTGCAGTGTAAACACACCTGGTCTCACGTGCCAGTTGTTGCTGCCTCCCGAAGGTCGACTCGGCCTCAAATGAGTACCTGGTGCGGTCTGTAAACATTGCCATGTGGATAAAAATGCTCCTTGTGGTGGTGTTGCAGCCACCCATTTTCCTTCGTGTGCCGTGCCGGCCTTAATAGGTGCTACTCGCTAACAGTATTTGCCCCAAACACTCTGTAATGGCTAAACGGGGAATCGTTGCACACACAAAGACAAAGATCCCTCCTTATATCCTTAACAGACTACTGGGGCAAGTGTTGTTAGCGAGTAACACCTTTGAAGACCGGTGCGGGAAAAGAGGGGGTAGGTGGCCAGCATCACGCTCGCCCACACACACACTTGCCCACACACACACACACACTTCCACACACACACACATTCACACACACACATCCACACACACACACTTGCCCACACACGCATTTGCCCACACACACACTTCCACAAAGAAAAAGACAAAGATCCCCCGTATAGCCTTAACAGACTGTAGGGGCAAGTGCTGTTAGCGAGCACCTATGAAGGCCAGAACGGTACACGAGGTGGGTGACCAGCACCACGCTCAGCCACAAACACATACGCACTTGCCCACACACACACTTGCCCACACACACACTTCCACACACACACACTTGCCCACACACACACTTGCCCACACACACACTTCCACACACACACTTCCACACACACACTTGCCCACACACACACTTGCCCACACACACACTTGCCCACACACATACACACACACGCACATCCACACACACACTTGCCCACAAACACACTTTCACATACACACACTTCCACACACACACACTTCCACACACACACTTCCACACACACACTTCCCCACACACACACTTGCCCACACACAAACACACTTGCCCACACACACACTTCCACACACACTTGCCCACACACACACTTGCCCACACACACAATTGCCCACACACACACTTCCACACACACGTTTGCCCACACACACACTTGCCCACACACACACACACTTGCCCACACACACACACACTTGCCCACACACACACACACTTGCCCACACACACACACTTGCCCACACACACACTTCCACACACACTTGCCCACACACACACTTGCCCACACACACACACTTGCCCACACACACACACTTGTCCACACACACACTTGCCCACACACACACTTGCCCACACACACACTTGCCCACACACACACTTGCCCACACACACACACTTGCCCACACACACACACTTGCCCACACACACACACTTGCCCACACACACACTTGCCCACACACACACTTGCCCACACACACCTTGCCCCACACACTTGCCCACACACACACTTCCACTTGCCCACACACACACTTGCCCACACACACACTTCCACACACACGTTTGCCCCACACACACACTTCCACACACACGTTTGCCACACACACACTTGCCCACACACACACTTGCCCACACACACGCACACTTGCCCACACACACACACTTGCCCACACACACACTTCCACACACACGTTTGCCCACACACACACTTGCCCACACACACACTTGCCCCACACACACACACACTTGCCCACACACACACACTTGCCCACACACACACTTGCCCACACACACACTTGCCCACACACACACACTTGCCCACACACACACACTTGCCCACACACACACACTTGCCCACACACACACACTTGCCCACACACACACACTTGCCCACACACACACTTCCACACACACACTTGCCCACACACACACACTTGCCCACACACACACACTTGCCCACACACACACACTTGCCCACACACACACTGCCCACACACACACTTGCCCACACACACACTTGCCCACACACACACACTTGCCCACACACACACTTGCCCACACACACACTTGCCCACACACACACTTGCCCACACACACACTTGCCCACACACACACTTGCCACACACACACACTTGCCCACACACACACACTTTCCCACACACACACACTTGCCCACACACACACTTGCCCACACACACACTTGCCCACACACACACACTTGCCCACACACACAACCTTGCCCACACACACACTTGCCCACACACACACTTGCCCACACACACACACTTGCCCACACACACCACTTGCCCACACACACACACTTGCCCACAACACACACACTTGCCCACACACACACACTTGCCCACACACACACTTGCCCACACACACACTTGCCCACACACACACACTTGCCCACACACACACACTTGCCACACACACACACTTGCCCCACACACACACTTGCCCACACACACACACTTGCCCACACACACACACTTGCCCACACACACACACTTGCCCACACACACACTTGCCCACACCACACACTTGCCCACACACACACACTTGCCCACACACACACCTTGCCCACACACACACTTGCCACACACACACTTGCCCACACACACACACTTGCCCACACCACACACTTGCCCACACACACACTTGCCCACACACACACTTGCCCACACACACACACTTGCCCACACACACACTTGCCCACACACACACTTGCCCACACACACACTTGCCCACACACACACACTTCCACACACACCTTGCCCACACACACACACTTGCCCACACACACACACTTGCCCACACACACACACTTGCCCACACACACACACTTGCCACACCACACTTGCCCACACACACACTTGCCCACACACACACTTGCCACACACACACTTGCCCACACACACACACTTGCCCACACACACACTTGCCCACACACACACACTTGCCCACACACACACTTGCCCACACACACACTTGCCCACACACACACACTTGCCCACACACACACACTTGCCCACACACACACACTTGTCCACACACACACTTGCCCACACACACACTTGCCCACACACACACTTGCCCACACACACACTTGCCCACACACACACTTGCCCACACACACACTTGCCCACACACACACACTTGCCCACACACACACTTGCCCACACACACACACTTGCCCACCACACACACTTGCCCACACACACACTTGCCCACACACACACACTTGTCCACACACACACTGCCCACACACACACTTGCCCACACACACACACTTGCCCACACACACACTTGCCCACACACACACACTTGCCCACACACACACTTGCCCACACACACACTTGCCCACACACACACACTTGCCCACACACACACTTGCCCACACACACACACTTGCCCACACACACACTTGCCCACACACACACACTTGCCCACACACACACTTGCCCACACACACACACTTGTCCACACACACACTTGCCCACACACACACACTTGCCCACACACACACTTGCCCACACACACACACTTGTCCACACACACACTTGCCCACACACACACACTTGCCCACACACACACTTGCCCACACACACACTTGCCCACACACACACACTTGCCCACACACACACACTTGTCCACACACACACTTGCCCACACACACACTTGCCCACACACACACACTTGCCCACACACACACTTGCCCACACACACACACTTGTCCACACACACACTTGCCCACACACACACTTGCCCACACACACACACTTGCCCACACACACACTTGCCCACACACACACTTGCCCACACACACACACTTGCCCACACACACACTTGCCCACACACACACTTGCCCACACACACACTTGCCACACACACACTTGCCCACACACACACTTGCCCACACACACACACTTGCCCACACACACACTTGCCCACACACACACACTTGCCCACACACACACACTTGTCCACACACACACTTGCCCACACACACACTTGCCCACACACACACTTGCCCACACACACACTTGCCCACACACACACACTTGCCCACACACACACTTGCCCACACACACACTTGCCCACACACACACACTTGCCCACACACACACTTGCCCACACACTTGCCCACACACACACTTGCCCACACACACACACTTGCCCACACACACACACTTGCCCACACACACACTTGCCCACACACACACTTGCCCACACACACACTTCCACACACACTGCCACACACCACTTGCCCACACACAATCACACTTGCCACACAACACCACACTTGCCCACACACACTTGCCACACACACACTTGCCCACACACACACTTGCCCACACACACACTTCCACACACACGTTTGCCCACAACACACTTCCACACACACGTTTGCCCACACCACACTTGCCCACACACACACTTGCCCACACACCGCACACTTGCCCACACACACACTTGCCCACACACACACTTGCCCACACACACACACACTTGCCCACACACACACACACTTGCCCACACACACACTTGCCCACACACCACACAACACTTGCCCACACAACACACTTGCCCACACACACACACTTGCCCACACACCACTTGCCCACACCACACTTGCCCACACACACACACTTGCCCACACACACACTTCCACACACAGCGTTTGCCCACACACACACACACGTTTGCCCACACACACACACACTTCCACACACACTTGCCCACACACACACACACTTGCCCACACACACACTTGCCCACACACACACGTTTGCCCACACACACACACACTTGCCCACACACACTTGCCCACACACACACACACTTGCCCACACACACAATTGCCCACACACACACGCATGATTTCTCTGTAGTAATCGCGCCGCCGCCGTCACTGGAGCCTCGCTTTTTGTCTCGGCTCTCTGGAGCGAGTCTCGGCTGCAATGCGCGGCTTGCCCCGGCCAAACCCGCACAGTCATCTCCGCCACGACACCCAACACCGCGCCCCCTCCCCCAAGCCTCCCCGAGCCTAGGCAGCATCACAAGCCATGCTCAATCCACTGCTGGATGAAGCATTAGACCCTCGCCCCACCCACACCACCCTACAAGCCTCAGGACATCCCGTTGAGAGCGTTGACTCTTGCCAAGTACACCTGCAAGCTTTAGCTCTGCCCACTCCCCAGGTGTGTCTGGCTTGTCTGCAGCGGGAAAGTCACGAGCATCGATTCGAGCAAAGCCCGACGTGACTACTGATGAGACCGTGAGCGTCGAGACCGGTGCAGACGACTTGCACGTGTTGAAGCAATGCTGCTGATGTTTTTGGTTCTTTCGGTAAAGTCACGTAGAAGGGGAATAATAAAAGAAAAAAAAGAAAAAAAAAATTATTTTATTATTTTTCTTTTTCTTATTTTATTTCATTATTTCCCTTCTACGTGACTTTACCGAAAGAACCAAGAAGATGAATCCCTGCAGTCACGAAAGCTTTACATCGAAATGTAATGCTGCCGATGTGAGCCACTCCCGGGTGAGGCTACGCCGCACGTGCGTGGCCTGTAGCCCAGCCCTGCGAAGGCAGCAGCAGCGGGGGGGGGGGGGGGTCACGGCACAAAATGTTGTCACTCCCCCCAACTCCCGAAGAGGTTTGGGGCCGTCCATAAATGACGTCACACGATTTTGGACGATTTTTAACCCCCTTCGTCACACGGCGTCACAAAGTCAGGCCGCCCCTACGTGACTTTACCGAAAGAACCAAAAAGATCAGCAGCATTGCTTCAACACGTGCAAGTCGTCTGCACCGGTCTCGACACTACCCCCCCACTACCCCCCCCCCACTACCCACCCCCCACTACCCCCCCCCCCCACTTTTCCCCCCCACTACCCCCCCCACTACCCCCCCATACCCTCCCCACTACCCCCCTCCCCACTACCCCCCTCCCCACTACCCTCCCCACTACCCCCCCCCACTACCCCCCCCCACTACCCCCCTCCACTACCCCCCACTACCCCCCCGCCCACTACCCCCCCACTACCCCCCCCACTACCCCCCCCCCACTACCCCTCCCCGCCCACTACCCCCCCACTACCCACCCCCACTACCCCCCCCCACTACCCCCCCCACTACCCCCCCCACTACCCCCCCCACTACCCCCCCCCACTACCCCCCCTACACCCCCCCCACTACCCCCCCCACTACCCCCCCTACCCCACCCCCACTACCCCCCCCCACTACCCCCCCCCACTACCCCCCCACTACCCCCCCCACCCACCCCCCACTACCCCCCACTACCCCCCACTACCCCCAACCTCGAGCCAGACTGCTCCACCACCACCACCACGCGGCTTGTTGGTAATTGCCGCGACACACGCCGCACTCATTAACAGCAGGAGCGCTGGCCGCGACTCCCCAGATTACAGCTCTAATGATAATTAATTATGAACCTGGCGAGCGAGTGTAGCGCTAGGGGAGGGGGGGGGGTGGAAGTGGGGGGTGGGGGAGGTTGTGTGGCGAGTGAGGGTTGGTGGTTTAGAAATGGGGAGCGGTGGCGCCGCGATTAGCACGACGCTGCGCTACAAACCCGGTCGCCTCCCCCTCCCACCCCCCGAGTTCAATTCCCGCTCACGGCCACCAACACAGGTGACGATTAATTGAACCGGTCCTGCCGCTATCGGGGAGACAAAGGCGGCCGGGAGTGGTGCTGGCCACCCCCACCCCCCCACCTCGTGTGCCGGTTCCGGCCTTTATAGGTGCTACTCACACTTGCCCCTACAGTCTGTGAAGACTACACTGGGGATCTTTGTCTTTGTAGAAGTGAGAAGGTAGTGGCGGTGGGCGGGGGTCGTGGTGGAGGTTGACTTGATGATGATGATGATGGGGGGTGCAAGTTGCTGCGAAGGATTGGGTGGGAGATGGGGTTGGGGACGGGAGGGATGGGATGGGGGGGATGGGGGGAGGGACGGGGGGATGGGGGGAGGGGGTGGAGGGATGGGGGGGAGGGATGGGGGGATTCCCATAATGTTAACGATTCAAAATCACGATTCCGTTCAATTGATGAATCTATTTATTTGGATAAGGTGTTTGTTGGTTTTTGTATGCCATTGTATAATTAGTATCATCTGTCTCGCGTTGGTGTGTTCCTCGCTTGTGGTTGCCTCGTTAATTGTCTCGTTCGTATTGTCCGTTCAGTCCGTCTCTCCTTCCGTCTCGTTTGTTTTCTGTCTCAAATTGTAACCATCAACAATTCACCCAAAGGGATCTTTTTTTTTGCACGAATCAAAATAACTCGATTATTGTGTCCTCGATTACCACGTGTCACTGGTTCGTCAGAGTGAGACTCCACGTTACCCGCGGACGTTACCCGCGGACGCGCGCGTTGTGTGTCCACGTGGAGTGTTTGCGAGTGCACGTTCAGAGAGCAACGCCCCCTTCTCACCTCCATGAGAAGTTCCGAACAGGTAAGGCCAACGGTTACATTCCACGTTCACATGACGGGACCACGTACATTATCCAAGAGTAACCAACGTTGACCTGTTCTGAACTGACCTT
Source organism: Lethenteron reissneri (assembly GCF_015708825.2). NCBI lineage: Eukaryota > Metazoa > Chordata > Hyperoartia > Petromyzontiformes > Petromyzontidae > Lethenteron > Lethenteron reissneri. Next base: position 6,674,689 of record NC_083825.1, on the reverse strand, counting down.
CCTGGATTTTTAAATCCTTTATATTAAGTTCGCTTGCTTGCTTAGGACCGTGCAAATCTTTCGGTCGTTTTTTAACCCACTTCCCGTGATCCAATCGAGCTGACATTTTCCACACAGACTCGTTGTGCGTGACAATTAATGTTCGTGAAATTTTTTCCAAAATTGTACACTTTTTAGGACAAAAATATTATATTTAATTACCAATTGCTTAATGGTGCAATGCAATCATCTGACCCATAGGTGGCAGCCATCTCAAGCCAGAGGACGAGAGGACTCTAGCCGCCACGCTTATAAAGGATTTATAGTGAAAAACTTTGTTTTTACTGGTTATACTTGTTTTCGCTCACTTTGCTTTCGTCCTGGGCCTCCACGCATCCCGGCCCTTCATGGGCCATCATCATCATCTCGACGGCCACTCCACAGTCACATTCTGAGCAATGGGCCTTCTTAATAGCAGGGCCCTTTAATATCTGCTATGAATTTACACTATGAGACATCTCCTTTACCAGTGGCAAAATATAGTAATAGGTGTTTACCCTTTCAACTAGTACAAAAACTGACACCTTTATACAAGGCGTCATGTTTGCAATAACCACAATACAAGCAGTCAAAATGTTTGCATGTTTGCATTTTGACTGCTTGTGTTGTGGTTATTGCAAACATGATGCCTTGTATAAAGGTGTCAGTTTTTGTACCAGTTGAAAGGGTAAAAACCTATTACTATCTGCTATGAAGTAAGGTTATTGCCCAAAACGTCGCCTATTACATACTTTCCTCCTTTTAATGCCAAAGTGTTATCGACGAATGTGGAGGGGTTTTCAATATTTTTGTTTATCAATGAGTCAATTGAAGAATATTATCTCGAGATCACAACTTTGTCTGCTAGCAAGGTCATTACCGTGATTTAGCAGGTGACGAGACGATGTCGTGAGACGAGCACACCCGTGCGATGTTTAATAGAGCACAGCTCTTAGGGAGGGGGTGGTGTGGAATATTTCACGTGATGTGAAACATCTACGGAATTCGAACACGAGACTAAACTTTTTTTTTATTTTACCAGATACAGCCCACCGAGCGACATAGCTCTTTTTTTCTTAGAAGCGACCAGGCCACAAATGATATCGCAACGAAGTGGCTTTCGACGTGGAGATTTGTTGCGGCCAAATCCTCTAAACGCATGTTTTATAAATGTTGAATGAAAAACCGAAGGACTCGGAGAAAAATCCACGCCACCACGGAGAGAGAGAGACACGCACGCAAACTCCAAATATGCAGGCGTCAGGGTCGGGACTCCTTGTACACCTGGCGAGGTAGTGGACATCTCGCCACCGCAGCACAGTGTAGGATGATGGACGCTCATCCTGTGGCCAGTGGGTGGACAACACCCGTGCGTGGACACTATTAGATAGTAGCATTTGCCAGGTGGTACCCACAGACCGACCTTGGCTCTCATGGGCTAAGAACCCCCGACCCGGTTTGGCAGTTGTCCGGCAACGTTCTCGGGCTCCCACCAACGAAACAAAAATCAATTCCATCCCATTTCGTGCCGAACGAACGAGTCGAGCGGTCGTCTCTCTCAGATTAATTGGAACGCTGCGATTGAACAAGAAGGGAGTGGGTGAGTTGGGCTGGCTTGGGGGGGTGGGTGGGGTGATGTCTATTCTTAATTCCCATATATAAAAAAAAAACAAGCCCCAGCACATTTTCTTATCTTCTGCCGTCGTCCTCGTCGTCGCCTTCGTCGAGAGGGCAACGGGGCGCGCACGTGGGTGGCGGATGAACAATTAGAGTCGAACAATGAAGTCGAGTCTCGCGACACACTTTCCATTACTGCCACGTAATTAGGTATGAGTTACGAGCGGCGGCGCTGCTGGTGGAGAGAGCGAGATACGAATTAGTGTTTGTGGGGGAGGAAGGAGGTAATTGTCCCATGTCCCCCCCCCCCCCCCCAAGCGCCCCCCCTCCCCCCACCACCTCCCACCTTCCAACAACTCTCTAACCCTAACCCAGACCCTGACACGCCACGGGCAGGAAAACTTAATTATTGCAGCCCTCCCTCCCTCCTCCATCCTCCATCCATCCCCGACGACAGAGAGATAGATACACTCTGTGCCAGTTATGAGCAGAGCCCAGGGAGTTTAATTTCAGCCGGAGCTGTCCGGGGCTGAGCTTCGGAGGAAGAAAAAAAACTTCTCGGATGAAATATTCCACGAAAATTTACGCCCAGAGGATACATCAAAGACAAAGACCTCCCCCCACCCCCTCGTCCCCGCATGTAGCCGGCTATACTGTAGAGGCTGTGAGAGGTAATAGCTGTTAGCGAGCACCTATTAACACCCGCGCTACGCACGTGGTTCCGGCGCAGTAACGCGAACTTCTGCGTCACCACTCCCTGCCTCAAATACACCACGGAAACATTTAGTCAGGAACGCTTCGCTCACTCGTGAGTTTCTTTGACTCTTCATTCAGGAGGGTCCTGCCAAGTTTTCACGGTAGGGAGGGGAGCCGGTAGTGGGGGGGGCGATGTGGGGTCTGTACACAATCCCAATAGAGTAATTTGCGGTTAAATTTCGATTTAAAGCTTTCGTGATTGCAGGGATTCATCTTCTTGGTTCTTTCGGTAAAGTTACGTAGAAGGGAAATAATAAAGAGAAAACATAATAAAATAAAATAATTCTCACGACGTTTCGGCCACTGTCTTTCCGACAGACCTGTTCTTCACCTGAGGACGGCTACTTGCGTTGTGGCCGAAACGTCGTGAGAATTATTTTATTATGTTTTATTTTTATTATTTTATTATTTCCCTTCTACGTGACTTTACCGAAAGAACCAAGAAGACAATGTGCGGTTGCTATTTTTTTCAAATTTGATAAAAGTTAGTAACATAACAGCGACACACTGTGGCCCTCCTAACTCTTGCGACTGCCGTCACGAGCTCTTTAACGTCCACTTTGAAGGAGACGGTGCGTAGCATCACGATTAGTATTACTACTACTACGGTCAATACGCGCCGCAGTATTAATCAGGGCGGACCGCTGGAGTCCAACCGCGAGGCCCCTGCGACGACGAGCGGCGAGCGCGCTGCCACCTGACCGCGACACCGCCAGAAAGCCAGAGGAGAGTTCGTGCGTGGTGTTGCTATCCCTCCTCCGTCGAAGAAGCGTCGACTACGGGGGGTTTAACTCTACGATCACTCGTTTGGCTTTCTTGGCGGTGACGTCAGTGCGAGGGCCGCCACAACATGTGAAACCATTGTCGGGTTTGACAGCAGCACAATGATGATGATGATGGGGGGGTCAGTTTAACACGCAGATTGTAAATGTTGTGTCTTGGCTCTCCAACACACCGGTGTGCTGTACTAGTGACGAATTGGCCACGTTCTGTTTTCGTGACAACCTCTTACTAGTTGGCTGTGTCGGGTTTTAACGACACATTTACACACTCACACGATCTAACCAAAAAACAACCTCTATTATGGATGATGGTGGGGGGGGGGGGGTCTCAACATTTGTGAATTGTCGAGGGCCGCACTAAAGGCCACCAAGGCCCGCCAACAGCCCGCGGGCCTTGCACTACAGGACCCTGTGCTCGATGTGTTCGTGAGCCAACGTCTGTGTCTCTATGTGAGTCTACTGCTGCTGCCGTTGGCCACAACGAGAGGGCTTCAGGAGTTTCAGAAAGCGAGAGGAGAGTTCGTGCGTCGTTTTGATATCCCTCCTCCGTCGAAGAAGCGTCGACTACGGGGGGTTTAACTCTACGGTCACTCGTTTGGGTTTCGTGGCGGTGCCGCTACAGAGAGGAGCGATGACAACGAGCAGCGCCACGCGTGGAGACACGAATCGTGGTCGCTGCCATTATAGCGACGGATTATCACGGTCAGTTCACCCTTGTGGCCACGTGCCAGCGACCTTTGACCTCAGAGGTGTATGTTGAACTTCTTTCGCGCCGTACGTAGCCAACCGCGCTAATCGGAGGTGCGGGGGAATAGACAACAAACTAAATAGAAAAAGTAGCTCTAAAGAAATTAGTTCGTCAATCTCGATTATTTGAAAGTACACAGCTCCAGTGGTTTCTTAATATCGGAAGGAAGAGCGTTCCAGACGGCCGCAGAAGCGCATCTGAGAAGGTGCGACGCGGTTGCCACCGTCTTTGTTTGATTGCCCAGCCAAACGCCGCTGCTGCAGCGAGGATGATCGGAAGAGTTCGCGTGATGATTTATACTCCTTGATGAGATTAGCGAGGTGTTGTGGTTCAAGCTCTGTGGCGACGTCACTTTCGTGGTAGGGTGAAAAGTAGACATTGAACTGAGCTTATGGAAGTTACATTTCGATTTAAAGCTTTCGTGACTGCAGGGATTCATCTTCTTGGTTCTTTCGGTAAAGTCACGTAGAATGGAAATAATGGAAGTAGCTAGAAATTTAATTCGTGCACTGGTGCGTTAAAGGTGTCAAGGTCGCAGCCCTGCAATTCCGCGCCAACGCTACTGCTGGGAGCTCTAGCCCACGATCGAGACAGCAGTTGGCCTACTCTTCCATGTTGGCCACTTGTCACGATTAGATTTGCGAGTACCCACACTTTACACCACCACACGTGATTTGCCGATTCACCCAATTGTGGTGAACCCATTTAAACTTGCCCCGCATGCCCCCCCCCCCACCACCACCGTCCGCCATTATTTCAACTGCCGCGCCGGTAGATCGGTTCGAATCGACGACCTCTGGATTGCAAGTCGAGCGTGCTGACCATCGATTCCGCCAGAACAGCGGGACACAAAGGGAAGTTCGCAGCGTCACGGCGCCTCTAGAATCCCGCGTCCTGCATTCAAACCACTTCCTCCACGTGCTAACGGCTCCGGCACGGCAGGTGTTGGGCCACGTGGCCACGTGACCACGTGACCCGCAGTGCGCAACACAAAATGCTGAGCCAGGCGGCCGCTGACGATCAAACCGCGGGTTCTCAGTCGGGCCGAGTGAGTTGATGGCGCCGCGGTGGCTAGGAGATGTTCACTACCTCGCCTGGTATGCAGGAGGTCGTGGGTTCGATCCCGACCCTGACGATGACTGCTGCAAAATTTGGAGTCTGCGTCTCTCATCATCATCACGGTGGCTAGGAGATGTTAACTATCTCGGCTGGTACGCAGGAGGTCGTGGGTTCGATCCCGACCCTTACGCCTGCTGCTGTATATTTGGAGTTTGCGTGTCTCTCTCATCATCACAGTGGCTTGGAGATGGTCACTACCTCGCCTGGTATGCAGGAGGCTGTGGGTTCGATCCCGACCCTGGCGCCTGCTGCTGTTTATTTGGAGTCTGCGCGTGTCTCTCTCTCAGCATCATCACAGTGGCTAGGAGATGTTTACTACCTCGCCTGGTATGCAGGAGGTCGTGGGTTCGATCCCGACCCTTACGCCTGCTGCTGTATATTTGGAGTTTGTGGTGTCTCTTTCCCCGTGGTCGCGTGGATTTTTCTCCGGGTCCTCCGGTTTTACCCTCCACGTTTAGAAACGTGCGTTTATAGGATTTGGCTGCTATACATTTTGACGTGATAAGCCGCTTCGCTCTCATTCGTGGCAAGTTTGCTTCTGAAAAGGAATTATATAGCCCAAGTGAGACTTTTATGATAATATAAAAATAGTTTAGTTTAGTTTTTGTATGGTCTCAGGCCTAGTTACCGATGACCTCTGCATAAACCCGTAGACTCACACGTGCCTGTCCACCTCAAGCTCTGTGTGTCAGTCCAGTGCTGGATGAAGGCATTCTCTGACCATACTTCACCACGCTGGTCGGTGCGGGTTTTGCTGAAGGAAATTCACATCGAGGTCATATATACAGAGACCAATAAACTCACGTAGTCACCCATAGACTCACATAGAGACCCATCGACTCACATAGAGACCCATAGACTCACGTAGAGACGCATAGACTCACGTAGTCACACATCGACTCACATAGCGACCCACAGACTCACGTAGAGACCCATAGACTCACAAAGACTCACACAGAGATCCATCGACTCACATAGAGACATATCGACTCATATAGAGACACAGATACATAGAGACCCATAGACTCACAAAGACTCACACAGAGATCCATCGACTCACATAGAGACATATCGACTCATATAGAGACACAGATACATAGAGACCCATACACTCACAAAGACTCACACAGAGACACATAGACTCACATAGAGACACAGACTCACACAGAGACCCACAGACTTACATAGACCCATAGACTCACACAGAGATCCATAGACTCACACAAACTCACACAGAGATCCATAGGCTCACATAGAGACCCATAGACTCACATTGAGACACATAGACTCACGTAGATACACATAGACTCACATAGAGACCCACAGACTCACACAGAGACACATAGACTCACGTAGAGACACATAGACTCACATAGAGATCCATAGACTCACAAAAACTCACACAGAGATCCATAGACTCACATAGAGACACATAGATTCACATAGAGACATACACTCACAAAGACCCACACAGAGATCCATAGACTCACATAGAGACACATCGACTCGCATAGAAACCCATACACTCACAAAGACCCACACAGAGATCCATAGACTTACATAGAGACACATCGACTCATGTAGAGACCCATACACTCACAAAGACTCACACAGAGATCCGTAGACTCACATAGAGACACATAGACTCAGATAGAGACACATAGACTCACATAGAGACACAGACTCACATAGAGACCCCTAGACTCACGTATAGACACATAGACTCACATAGAGACACAGACTCACACAGAGACACATAGACTCACATAGAGACACAGACTCACATCGGCTCACATAGAGACACAGACTCACATTGACTCGCATAGAGACACACAGACTCACATAGACTCACATAGAGACCCATAGACTCACATAGAGACACAGACTCACATAGAGACACAGACTCACATAGAGACCCATCGACTCACGCAGAGACCCATAGACTCACATAGATACCCACAGACTCACATAGAGACACACAGACTCACATAGAGACACAGACTCACATAGACTCACATAGAGACGTATCTTCTCACACAGAGACCCATAGACTCACATTGAGACCCACATACTCACATAGAGACACATACTCACACAGAGACACAGACTCACACAGAGACTTATCTTCTCACACAGAGACCCATAGACTCACATAGAGACCCATAGACTCACACAGACTCACATCGACTCACATAGAGACCCACAGACTCACATAGATACCCACAGACTAACATAGAGACACACATACTCACATAGAGACACAGACTCACATAGAGACACACAGACTCACATAGACTCACACAGAGACACACAGACTCACATAGAGACACACAGACTCACATAGAGACTCACACAGGACCCATAGACTCACATAGAGACACAGACTCACAATGGGTTCACTTGCAGTGCTCCCACCACTGCCACGAGCTCGCCACCTCTCAGCTCGGCGAGGTGTTGGAAGTTTCACAAATCTCGCCGTGATCTACCAACCCTCGACTCCACAGCTTCTGCACGACAGCCCCACCACCATCAACACCACCACTATGAAAACCACCACCATCAAAACCACCGCCATGAAAACCACCACTATGAAAACCACCACCATCAAAACCACCACCATGAAAACCACCACCATGAAACCACCACCATCAAAACCACCACCATCAAAACCACCACCATCAAAACCACCACCATCAAAACCACCACCATCAAAACCACCACCATCAAAACCACCACTATGAAAACCACCACCATCAAAACCACCACCATGAAAACCACCACCATGAAACCACCACCATCAAAACCACCACCATCAAAACCACCACCATCAAAACCACCACCATCAAAACCACCACCATCAAAACCACCACCATCAAAACCACCACCATGAAAACCACCACCATGAAAACCACCACCATGAAAACCACCACCATGAAAACCACCACCATGAAAACCACCACCATGAAAACCACCACCATGAAAACCACCACCATGAAAACCACCACCATGAAAACCACCACCATCAAAACCACCACCATGAAAACCACCACCATGAAAACCACCACCATGAAAACCACCACCATGAAAACCACCACCATGAAAACCACCACCATGAAAACCAACGCCATGAAAACCACCACCATGAAAACCACCACCATGAAAACCACCACCATCAAAACCACGACCATGAAAACCAACGCACGGTTTGGGCCACCCCTCTATACATTGAGCAACGCATTTCATACATTGCCCCTGTTTTTTCAGAAGCACGTGGTCCACTTTTTGTGTTGTTGTTTAAATTTATTTTGGGCCTCATGGGCCCTCAACCCTGCTGGCCCCCCTTAATTGGTCCCCTAATGAATTGTGGGCGACAGGACGATTCATCAGCACGCACGGGAGTCTGGGGCCCGGTGGGGGAGGGGTGAGGGTGGGGTGAGGATGCCCTGTCCCGATACTGCCACGATACAAACCGATTCCTCCGATGAGCACGGCTGGCTACGTACGGTGCGAAAGAAGTGCAACATGCACACGCGCGTGCTACATGATGACATTGCGAGTGGCGTTTCACGATAAGCGAACAGGGATTGATTCCCACAAGCCCAATGTCTGTGCAATGTTGGTACGAACAAAAAGAAGAAATGACTGCTGTGAATAACGATGATGTGATGAACACGATTTGAGTGTATTGGAACGAGACGGGGGACAGTGGAAACAAATGACGGTGGATCGCTGCGGGCTATCTGGCCATGAATCGTGATGATGACACTGGTCAACAAAAAATCTTTTTTTTCTGGCCTGGACTTTTGCAGCTGTCTTAGACTAATTTCAGGGTGCTGATTCCAAATCTGATCTCAGATTTGCTCTATCGCATCCCATTTTTATGCTATCGGCATTCCCCATTTTCATTGATTTTACCCGAAATTAACTCTGTCACTTATGATTACAAGTTGTTGCGAGTCAGTGACTGATTTAGTGTTAAAATATGGTACTGTATTTTTAGGATAGTGTGTTTATAATATAATTTTATGTAGATATCCACATTTCTTTAATATTTGTCTTCTGCAGTTTTTATTGAAAATGCAATATTTGATATCTCAAAAAAAAAAATCACCCCAAAATTACCTTAAAACCGTTGGAATACCTTATGCCAGAAAAAGTGTGTTCACCAGTGTGATGAAAGGACAGAGAGCATGGCTTACGCACTGACGCGCGCGTATTGCCCAGTGCCCAGGTGTCGCTGCTTTACCAGCAGCCTGCTGCTGTCTGTGGACCTTCATCGGTGCTGCTACTCGCTAACAGCACTTGCCGCCAACCGCATGTTTGAGGCTACACGAGGGGGTGGGTGGGGAGGGGGATCTTTAGATTTGAAGCTTTCGTGACTGCAATAATTCATACTCTTAGGTTTTTTCGGTAAAGTCACGTGAGTAAAAAATAAAATTAAAAGTTAATAAAAGTAATAATAGAAATAAAATAAAATAATAAATCACGACGTTTCGAAGGCAACACAAGTCTCCGTCATCAGGTGGGACCGTCACAGCTAAAATTAAAACCTCACTTGATGCAGTAATTTTAGCTGTGACGGTCCCACCTGATGACGGAGACTTGTGTTGCCTCCGAAACGTCGTGATTTATTATTTTTTAAATTTCTATTATTACTTTTAGTAATTTTTTATTCTATTTTTTTACCTACGTGACTTTACCGAAAAGACCTAAGAGTAGGGGGATCTGTGTCTTTGCCCTCTGGGTGGATTCGCCGTCTCTGCTTCGCAGGGGACGTCCCGGATTCCCTGCGACGTCGTCCGCGGGAGTCGAAGCCGGCGGCGTCATTGCTCCACTTTGTCAAAATTCGAGCCAAAAAAACTAAAATTTGACACCGCGAAGTGACTCGATCCAGTTGAACGCGTCGCGGTCGAGTCGGCTATCGCGACCGATGTTATCCAGAAGAGAAGATGTTTTATATTCTTAGGTTTTTTCGGTAAAGTCACGTAGGTAAAAAATTTAAATGAATTAAAAAAAATAAAAAAATCACGACGTTTCGGAGGCAACACAAGCTTCCGTCTTCAGTTGGGACCGTCACAGCACGATAGCTGTATCAAGTGAGAGAAATTCCAAGAAACAGTATTTGTATTTCTTGGAATTTCTCTCACTTGATACAGCTATCGTGCTGTGACGGTCCCACCTGAAGACGGAAGCTTGTGTTGCCTCCGAAACGTCGTGATTTATATATTTTATTTTATTTTTTAGTTTATTTTTATTAATTTAATTTTTTTACCTACGTGACTTTACCGAAAAAACCTAAAAATATGAATCCTTGCAGTCACGAAAGCTTCAAATCTAGAAAGAAGATGTTTTGTTCAGGGTTGGATCATCCCCGCTGGAGTTCTGTACAGAGGGATCAAATCACACCCCCACCACCACCTTCCAGACTGTGACAACTTGGCAGGATCCTCTTGAATAAGTGTCATAATACTCAGTAAGGTAAATCCGTGTTATAATTGTAATCATAATAATAATCCATTTTTAAGAATCGCAGCTCTTTACAACCACAACCAACGCTCCGCCATCACTAGCATCATCATCATCATAGACTCACGTAGTGACCCATAGACTCGCTTAGAGACCCAGAGACTCAGTAACATCGTGACGAACCACGCTCGTCACCATCTCTTCACCACCACCGCCACCCACCCGTGCCAGGCTACGTGCACCCGCGTTGTGGATCCGTGCAGCCTCACGCTGCTGTGCGTCTGTGCACCCCTCCCCACACTCATGAAGACAAAGATCCCCGCTCAGCCCCACAGGGCACGGGGTATAAGAGTGAACCTACAACCCCATAGGGCACGGGGTAGAGGAGTGAACCTACAGCCCCACAGGGCACGGGGTAGAGGAGTGAACCTACAGCCCCATAGGGCACGGGGTAGAGGAGTGAACCTACAGCCCCATAGGGCACGGGGTAGACGAGCTGTGAACCTACAGCCCCATAGGGCACGGGGTAGAGGAGTGAACCTACAGCCCCATAGGGCACGGGGTAGAGGAGTGATCCTATAGCCCCACGGGGCACGGGGTAGAGGAGTGAACCTACAGCCCCACAGGGCACGGGGTAGAGGAGTGAACCTACAGTCCCATAGGGCACGGGGTAGAGGAGTGATCCTATAGCCCCACGGGGCACGGGGTAGAGGAGTGAACCTACAGTCCCACAGGGCACGGGGTAGAGGAGTGAACCTACAGCCCCACGGGGCACGGGGTAGAGGATTGGACCTATAACCCCACGGGGCACGGGGTATAGGAGTGAACCTACAGTCCCACGGGGCACGGGGTAGAGGATTGAACCTATAGCCCCACGGGGCACGGGGTATAGGAGTGAACCTACAGCCCCACGGGGCACGGGGTAGAGGATTGAACCTATAGCCCCACGGGGCACGGGGTATAGGAGTGAACCTACAGTCCCACGGGGCACGGGGTAGAGGAGTGAACCTACAGCCCCATAGGGCACGGGGTAGAGGGGTGATCCTACAGCCCCATAGGGTACAGGGTAGAGGAGTGAACCTACAGCCCCACGGGGCACGGGGTAGAGGAGTGATCCTACAGCCCCACAGGGCACGGGGTAGAGGAGTGATCCTACAGCCCCTCAGGGCACGGGGTAGAGGAGTGAACCTACAGCCCCATAGGGCACGGGGTAGAGGAGTGAACCTACAGCCCCATAGGGCACGGGGTATAGGAGTGAACCTACAGCCCCACAGGGCACGGGGTAGAGGAGTGAACCTACAGCCCCACAGGGCACGGGGTATAGGAGTGAACCTACAGCCCCACCGAGCACGGGGTATAGGAGTGAACCTACAGCCCCACAGGGCACGGGGTATAGGAGTGAACCTACAGCCCCACAGAGCACGGGGTAGAGGAGTGAACCTACAGCCCCATAGGGCACGGGGTATAGGAGTGAACCTACAGCCCCACAAGGCACGGGGTAGAGGAGTGAACCTACAGCCCCACAGGGCACGGGGTATAGGAGTGAACCTACAGCCCCACCGGGCACGGGGTATAGGAGTGAACCTACAGCCCCACAGGGCACGGGGTATAGGAGTGAACCTACAGCCCCACAGGGCACGGGGTAGAGGAGTGAACCTACAGCCCCATAGGGCACGGGGTATAGGAGTGAACCTACAGTCCCACGGGGCACGGGGAAGAGGATTGAACCTATAGCCCCACGGGGCACGGGGTATAGGAGTGAACCTACAGCCCCACGGGGCACGGGGTAGAGGATTGAACCTATAGCCCCACGGGGCACGGGGTATAGGAGTGAACCTACAGTCCCACGGGGCACGGGGTAGAGGAGTGAACCTACAGCCCCATAGGGCACGGGGTAGAGGGGTGATCCTACAGCCCCATAGGGCACGGGGTAGAGGAGTGAACCTACAGTCCCACAGGGCACGGGGTAGAGGAGTGAACCTACAGTCCCACAGGGCACGGGGTAGAGGAGTGATCCTACAGCCCCACAGGGCACGGGGTAGAGGAGTGATCCTACAGCCCCTCAGGGCACGGGGTAGAGGAGTGAACCTACAGCCCCATAGGGCACGGGGTAGAGGAGTGATCCTACAGCCCCATAGGGCACGGGGTAGAGGAGTGATCCTACAGCCCCACAGGGCACGGGGTAGAGGAGTGATCCTACAGCCCCTCAGGGCACGGGGTAGAGGAGTGAACCTACAGCCCCATAGGGCACGGGGTATAGGAGTGAACCTACAGCCCCACAGGGCACGGGGTAGAGGAGTGAACCTACAGCCCCACCGGGCACGGGGTATAGGAGTGAACCTACAGCCCCACCGGGCACGGGGTATAGGAGTGAACCTACAGCCCCACAGGGCACGGGGTATAGGAGTGAACCTACAGCCCCACAGGGCACGGGGTATAGGAGTGAACCTACAGCCCCACAGGGCACGGGGTAGAGGAGTGAACCTACAGCCCCATAGGGCACGGGGTATAGGAGTGAACCTACAGCCCCACAGGGCACGGGGTAGAGGAGTGAACCTACAGCCCCACAGGGCACGGGGTAAAGGAGTGAACCTATAGCCCTACAGGGCACGGGGTAGAGGAGTGAACCTATAGCCTCATAGGGCACGGGGTAGAGGAGTGATCCTACAGCCCCATAGGGCACGGGGTAGAGGAGTGATCCTACAGCCCCACAGGGCACGGGGTAAAGGAGTGAACCTACAGTCCCACAGGGCACGGGGTATAGGAGTGAACCTACAGCCCCATAGGGCACGGGGTAGAGGATATTTATCACAATTTCACTCCCAGTCCGTCTAGAGTAAGGCTTATCGGACAGGTCCAGGTACCATGGATATTTTGTGGCTGGGAATTGATCACAAATAATATTCGATTTAAAGCTTTCGTGACTGCAGGGATTCGTCTTCTTGGTTCTTTCGGTAAAGTCACGTAGAAGGGAAGCAATAAAATAATAAAAATAAAACACAATTATTTTATTATGTTTTATTTTTATTATTTTATTGCTTCCCTTCTACGTGACTTTACCGAAAGAACCAAGAAAATAATATTCAATTCATAGCTGACCGGAGCTTTGCACCGAGTGCTGTTTGCGAGCACCTATTAAGGCCGGCACACACATGACGCCAGCACGGCGCTTGATTCATAACTCGATATTTTTCTGGAATACTAATCGGCTGGCTGAGAGCAGGTTTTTATCGGCGTAAGGCACTACCACGAGAGTGAAAAGTAGGTTTATTAATCTGCTTAGGGGCTGACTCCAGGGTCAATAAAACAAGTCAAAAGAATGAGAAATTTCCACCACTGGCTAGAGCTTTAAGCAGGGAATGAAGACAGCCTAAAAGCACATTGGTGCAGGAAATCACTTTGGGAAGTCGGGAGTTTGGACACGAGGCACAAGAATGCAAGTTACACCTGCATAAAATAATATAATCCACCATCAGCGTGCTATACTCTATATTCCTGTCATCCTCATCCGAACAGGTCTATGAAAATGACAAAATCATGCGAGATGGGATGTTGAGTGGCAAGAAATTATTCCAGGAATTGCATTCCTCCGGACTGTTCCGACTCAAAGTTCATCACCGGTTCTACATGATCACACCATATCATTAAAAACAAGTTTGGCTGGCTGGAAGGATGGACGGCTGGTCACGTTCCCAGAAGGCGCAGGCTGCTGTCGCCAATCGAGCCCGGGTCAATGTGTATACGGATATATTTACGTGCAATGTTTTCCGAATATTTTTTTTTGCGCGTGAATTTCGCAGCGGGCAAGCGGGCGATGAATGGAATAACGAGACGTAGTCAATGCATGTTTAAGGCCACTTTCTACCCCCCCTTCTAAACCGCCCACAAGTACCGTCTGCACATACAAAGACAAAGATCCCCCGTGTAGCCTTAACAGACTGTAGGGGCAAGTGCCGTTATCGAGCATGAAGGCCGGCACGGCACACGAGGGGGTGGGTGGCCAACACCACGCCCGGCCGCCTTTGTCTCCCTAGCGGCGATATTTACACATCGCACCAGATACTCATTTGAGGCTGAGTCGACCTAGGGGAGGCCCGGTACTGGTTCAGATAATCGTCGCAGGTGTTGGCCGTGAGCGGGAATCGAACCCGGGTCGCCAGGTTCATAGCGCAGCGCGCTAACCGCTACACTACCGCTCCCCACACACAGACACACACAAGCAGACACATACACAGACACACACACAGAGGTACAGACAAAGATCCGCTCTGCGCAGCTGCTGGGCCAAGTGCTGTTAGCGGACCGACCTATGAAGACCGTCTCCCCAGTGCTGATATTTACGCACTCAATCTATGGATCATTTTACAGGCGGAGTCGACCTAGGGGAGGCCTCGAAGCATCAAAGCCGGCCTCGATATCGTATCGACCGCGGGCGTCGCTTGACCATAGTTGACCAGGCTGGTCAGCGCGGTCGCTGGGCTCGTAGTGTAGCACGCGAGCCGCTACACTACAGCTCCCCATCACACGCCACACACAACACGTGCACAACGTAGGCACTCACACACACACAGACACAGAGACGAGGACGAAGATGACCGTGGACTCGCGCTCCTCTCTCCAATCCCCAAAAACATCCCACAGCGCGACACCTCTTCATCTTCCCCTCCTTTAGTACCACCCCCCCCACCACCACCCCCACCACCACCACCCCCCACCACCCCCCCCACCACCACCCCCACCACCACCACCCCCCACCACCACCCCCCACCACCACCCACCACCACCACCCCCCACCACCACCCCCACCACCACCACCACCACCCCCACCACCACCCCCCCACCACCACCACCCCCACCACCACCCCCCACCACCACCCCCACCACCACCCCCCACCACCACCCCCACCACCCCCCACCACCACCATCCCCACCACCCCCCACCACCACCACCCCTACCCCTCCTTTCACCCCCCACAGCTCCGCGTCCAAGCCTAATGACCAGCAAAATTGGCTTCAGTGTTTTAAATTGGCTCTCACGCTACGGCCACGCAAACGAGAGGGGGGTGGTGACGGGGGCGGGCGATGGGGGCAAAGGTGGGGGGAGGGGGGCAAAGGGGGAAGGGGTGAAAGGGGGATGGGGGGCAAAGGGGGAGGGGGGTGACAGCGGCAAGAGGAGCAGCCCCTGGCTGGGAAAATGTCGGCTCCGAGTGAAACACTCTTTCAGACGCGCTTCCGCGGCCGTCTGGAACGTTCTTCCCTTCCGATATTAGGAAGCCACTTGGTGGCTACGCACTTTTAAATCATCTCGATTGAAAACTCATTTCTTTAGAGCTGCTTCGTTGTCCTTTTCCACTCCGAGCACCTCCGATTAGCGCGGTTGGCCAACGTACGGCGCGAAAGAAGTTCAACATACAGACGCACCTCTGAGGTCAAGGGTCGCTGGCACGTGTACACATGGGTGACCGGACCGAGATATTCCGTCGCTATCATGGCAGCGACCACGCTTCTTCGACGGAGGAGGGATAGCAAAACGACGCACGAACTCTCCTCTCGCTTTCTGAAACTCCTGAAGCCCACTCGTTGTGGCCAACGGCAGCAGCAGTAGACTCACATAGAGACACAGACGTTAGCTCACGAACATCGAGCACAGGGTCCTGTAGTGCAAGGCCCGCGGGCTGTTGGCGGGCCTTGGTGGCCTTTAGTGCGGCCCCCGACAATTCACAAATCGTGAGAACTCCCCCCCCCCCCCCACCATCATCCATAATAGAGGTTGTTTTTGGGTTAGATCGTGTGAGTGTGTAAATGTGTCGTTAAAACCCGACACAGCCAACTAGTAAGAGGTTGTCACGAAAACAGAACGTGGCCAATTCGTTACTAGTACAGCACACCGGTGTGTTGGAGAGCCAAGCCACAACATTTACAATCTACGTGTTAAACTGACCCCCCAACATCATCATCATCATCGTGCTGATGTCAAACCCAACAATGGTTTCACATGTTGTGGCGGACCTTGCACTGATGATGTCTTATCGGCGAAAGTGGATACCCCCTCTGAAAACGAGTGAAGAACACTGGGCTAGCTGCTGCCATCATGCGCAAGAAGACGGGTCGAGTGAAAGTGCCTCACATTAGCAAGCGACGAGGTTCGAGTCGGAGCGGTGGTTGCGGTGTGTGCGATTGTTTGCTTTTGAGGCTGCGTTGGTAGTGCCCTTGCCAATAACATCGGGCAACCCAGCAAGTAGCCTGTGATGTTCATTATTCTTTCGTGATGAGAGAGTTGCAGAGATGATCTTACTGATTATTTACAAAATAAAATTAGTCCAGCGGCGGCGGTGGTGGTGGCTACGCTGCTACGCGTGGCCTGGAAGCCAAGCGCAGTGGAGGCATCAGTCAGGGTTGGCGGCTCACACGCAGATGCTGCGAACCTCCCTTCCCCGTGGGCGTCGTTGAGGTAGCGTACCCTGGCTCGCCAGAAGGCGGTACTGAACAATGTCAATTCATATCAACCATAAACTAAATTCATATAATCCATGAACTTAATTCATATCAACCGTTCCATCTGTACGAGATAGCGTGATACCCTCTCGCATGCACGCGTGGGTTTTCTCCAGATACTCCGGTTTCCCTCCCGCATGGAGCAAAGACTCAGTTTGCCGAGGACACCTTCATATGGAGAGGATCGCAGAGCTTGGAGGGTTAAAGGGGGGGGGGGGGAGGGGATATGGCGCCTGATCACTGCATGGCTGCCGCCGCCTCTCCCGCTCGTCTGTGGTCCCTCCTCGTCCTGGCGCCTCTGAGTCGGCCTTTCGGCGGTGTACAGAACGAGAAAAAAGATGCTGGAGGGTGACACTGACGGCTGCTCTGTGCTTCCAGTGTTCAGAGGCCTGCTTAAGGCGCGGCTCCGGCTGGAGCACGCCATGTACCACACACATGTCGGTGATGTGCAGCGCGTCTTCTTCGAACGCTGGGGAGCCGGACAAGCCCCTCTCTGCACCAGCGTGGACGGCACCCTCGTGGTGTTCACCTTCTGAAGCGCTCGCTCGTCACCGTGGCGTGCGCGATGACACCACAACTACCACGTGACTTTTATTTTGTATTGTGCGCGGTGCTTTCAGCGCCACAGCGCGTCGATTTGTAGCGTTAAATTCATTTTGTTTGAGAGAGTTTGTGAGTGAGTTTGAGAGAGAGTTTCAGAGAGATTTTGTGAGAGAGTTTGTGAGAGAGTTTGTGAGCGTTTGTGAGAGAGTTTGTGAGAGTGTGTGAGAGAGTTTGTGAGAGAGTTTGAGAGAGACTCTGTGAGAGAGTTGGTGAGAGAGTTGGTGAGAGAGTTTGTGAGAGACTATGTGAGAGACTCTGTGAGAGAGTTGGTGAGAGAGTTTGTGAGAGAGTTTGTGAGAGAGAAAACTTGTCGGCGCTGTTGGCCATGTGGGAGTTTTTGCTTAGCAGGCACGACGCTGCTGATGACACTCACAAAGGTTGAAACTGGTCCGCCACATTTTTATTTATTTCATTTTATTTTTTTATGCCGCTGGATAACATTGGCCTCGTAAGTGAACAAGACCGATGGACTAGAGCAAGATGTTACATCCATTGAGAACCAGTACCAACACAGCCGCCATTCGCCACGAAGTAACGGTGATGTCACCACGGCGCCCGTGCCAGGCCACGTGCACTTTGAGGCCACGTGAAGTGTCGAAGGCTGCTCGCTGACGGGAGGAGGTCACGGGTCAGACCCAGCAGGTGCCCGTGGGTTTTGTCGACTGACATGACTGAAAACCAGACAGGAGGTCACACACAACGCTCCGCACCAGGTTCTGTTGTTGTTGTTATTGTCGCGTGGTTCAAGATGGCCCTCTCGGTGGAGATAGGAGTGCTCTTGCTAGCGACGCCTGGCAACCCAGCGCCATTGTTGTTTTAGCAGGCACCACTCTGCTGATGAGACCGTGGAGGCTGAAACCGGTCCGGAGTGTGCCTGCTGAAGCACAATGCTGATTCACGACATCGGGCAGAGAGGCCAATATCGGCTGATGGGTTGAATTTATTTATTGAGCGCATAGGTGAGTTGGTGCACGAGTCATTTCCTTGCGTGCACGTCGGGTCTTGTTTGCTTAATGATCGCTAATCAAGACGGGGATGATGTCTCTCTCTCTCTGTGGCTTTATCTTTTTGTTCGCCCGTCTGTCTCGGGGTGTCTCTGTTCGTCTGCCTCAGTCGTTCCAACTCTCTCCGTGTGTCACTCTGCCCTCTCGTATCTGTTTGGGTCTGTCAGTCTATCGATTTAGTCCAGCCTCTCCCTGCATGTCCGCCCGCCCGTCTATCGAGTGTGTCTCTAATGTATGTGTGTGTCTATCGAGTGTGCCTCGTGTTCTGTCTGCCTGACATTGTGTCTGTGTCGGTCTGTCTGGCCGTCCTTCCCTGTAGCTGCCATCCATTCACTCATCGGTGCTTTGTCCTCTGTCCATCTGTACGGCTCCCTGGTCGTCTGTGTTTGTTTGTGGGGAGCGGTAGCGTAGCGGTCGTGAAGATTTGAACCGGTCATGGGCCTCCCCTAGGTCGACTCAGCCTCCGGGGAGACAAAGGCGGCCGGGCGTGGTGCTGATCACCCACCCCTTCATGTGCGGTGCCGGCCTTCATAGGTGCTCGCTAACAGCACTTGCCCCAACAGTCTGATACAGGCCCTCCGGGAGATCTTTGTCTCTGTGTGGTGAGTGTCTGTCTGGGTGTGCGAGAGACGCATGGGGTGTCCAGGTGCACGCGGTTTCCCTCCGAGACAGCTGCGAGGACGGAGCGATGACAGCTGACAGGCAGGGCGATTTGGGGGGGGGACGGGGAGGTGGGGGGAGGTCCCTACGGGTGGGGGAGAGGGCGGGGAGGGTGCGGGGAGGGCAACTTGTGCTCGCTTGTCCTGACAAGCAACCTGAACCACCCCCACCAACACGAGTAACTACTCACCCATGCACTCACTCACCCACTCGCCAACCCACCCTCCCACTCACCCATCCGTACACACACACACATCCACTCACCCGCCCATCCACCCACTCGCCAACCCATCCACCCATTCCCCCTCCAATCCACTCACTCACCCACCCATCCACTCACTCATCCACCCATCTACCCACTCGCCAACCCATCCACTCACTCACCCACCCACCCATCCACCCACCCATCCACCAATTCACCGACCCACCCATCCACCCTTCCACTCATCCATCCATCCACCCACTGTGTCATCCACTCTGCCATCCACTCACCCTGATCATAGCACACTCACAACATTACGCAACAAAGACAAAGCCCCTCCGTATAGCCTGTAACAGACTGCTGGGGCAAGTGCTGTTAGCGAGCACCTATGAAGGCGACACGGCACACGAGGTGGTGGGTGGCCATCGCCATGTCCGCCCACCCGACCGCCTTTATCTCCCCAGTGGCGATGTTGACACCCCGTCCTCACTTGAAGCTGAGTCGACCTAGGGGAGTCCCAGGGCCGGTTCAAATAATCGTCACTGGTGTTGGGTTGCCGATTTCGTAGCGCAGCGCGCTAACCGCTGCACCACCACTCCCCACACACGGACGTGCAAACAATCACGTTTCCCAACCCCAATACAGACCGCACGCACCTCTACACCCCCCCCCCCGCCATCCTCCCCCACCCTGAACCCCCCCTCGCTTTCATTGCAATTTCTTTTCGAGCCTTAAAATAAGCAAATTGCACTTTGAGGCTAATTTGAAGTGAATCGAAATCGGATAATTAGTCTCAAGTTTGTCGCTAATAGAAATTGATTTCTCGTGGTGAGCCTGTCCAGCCCTCTTACCGGTGGCATGCGCAGCAGTCGTCTACTGGACGTGACAAAGAGCCTCATAGCTCATCGGATTCCGCCGGTCGAAATAAAGATTCCGATTCGTCAGTACGCGAAGCGGCTTCCAGAGCACCCCAAAGTGTGACGAAGCCAACGTTTTTAATTCTAGATTTGAAGCTTTCGTGAACTGCAAGGATTCATACTCTTAGGTTTTTTCGGTAAAGTCACGTAGGTAAAAAATTAAATTAAAAGTTAATAAAAGTAATAATGGAAATAAAATAAAATAATAAATCACGACGTTTCGGAGGCAACACAAGTCTCCGTCATCAGGTGGGACCGTCACAGCTAGATTTACTGCATCTTGATGCTGTAATTTTTGCTGTGATTTATTATTTTATTTTATTTCCATTATTACTTTTATTAATTTCTAATTTTATTTTTTACCTACGTGACTTTACTGAAAAAACCTAAGAGTATGAAGCCAAGGTTTTTTTTTTTACCGCCGCAAAGCCGATTCAATCACTCCACTCGTCCCTTTGGTGGACGTGCTATCTCCTGTGGCTGTAGCTCTGTCATTAGCCTCGACAGCTGACCATTGACCCTACGGTGGCTAGGAGATGTTAACTACCTCGCCTGATACGCAAGAGGTCGTGGGTTCGATCCCGATCCTGCCGCTTGTATATTTCGAGTTTGCGGTGTGTCTCTCTCCCCGTGTTCGCGTGGATTTTTCTGCGGGTCCTTCGGGTTTTTCTCTCCACATTTAGAACATCACGCGTTCATGGAATTTGGCTGCTTTCAATTTCCACATGATAGGCCACTTCGTTGAGCTATCATTTGTGACCAGATCGCTTCTGAAAAAGGGCTACACAGCTAAGTGGGCCTTACCTGGTAAAATAAAATATGATAATTGTTTTTTACCCCTTTTATCTGAGAACAAAAATGACACCTTTTTTTACAAGGAGTCATGTTTGCATAGACCACAATACCTGCGGTCGGAATGCAAACAAAAAACACAACTCTGATCATGTATGCACTGTCCTTGAAATTGATTGGTCCACACCCGAGACAATTTTCTTAGAGCCTAGTCTCACATGGTAGTGGACCAGATGACGCCAAAAGGCGCACAACTCAAGGACAACGGACCATCAGAGTATGAGAGCTCGGAGTAAGCATTTACACCATTGGAACCTCATTTGCCAGTGAAAAATATGATAACAATATGATAATACATTATCAGAGTCATGTTTTTTGTTTGCATTCCGACTGCAGGTATTGTGGTCAATGCAAACATGACTCCTTGTAAAAACGTATCAGTTTTGTTGCCAGATAAAAGGGTAATAAACCAATTATAATATTTTGTTACTGACAAATGAGGTTCCAATGACTTTACCGAAAGAACCAAGAAGATGAATCCCTGCAGTCACGAAAGCTTTAAATCGAAATAAAATAAAATAGTTTAGTTTTTTTGTTTACGTGTATCACGATGCGTCGCATGCACCCAAATCCAACTTTTTGTTTTTCCTCGGCCACTGTGACGTCTCTGACGTGCCTTCTTCCTCCAAACCACGTGTCCCCCGCCCTGTCTCTCGATGCGATGCCACGTGTTCACCTCGCAGCGCGTATCTGCGCACTTTTAAGCTTTTGTTCAATTTTCTACTGTCACATCCGGTATCCGTGATCTTCGTATTATTCTTCTTGGTTCTTTCGGTAAAGTCACGTAGAAGGGAAATAATAAAATAATAAAAATAAAACATAATAAAATAATTCTCACGACGTTTCGGCCACAACGCAAGCAGCCGTCCTCAGGTGGAGAACAGGTCTGTCGAGGAGACAGAATCTGAATGACTCGACAGACCTGTTCTCCACCTGAGGACGGCTGCTTGCGTTGTGGCCGAAACGTCGTGAGAATTATTTTATTATGTTTTATTTTTATTATTTTATTATTTCCATTCTATGTGACTTCACCGAAAGAACCAAGAAGATGAATCCCTGCAGTCACGAAAGCTTTAAATCGAAATTTCGTATTATTCTTATTTTTCTCATTCTTATTTCGTACGGCTGATGGAGACTCAAAGCAACAACCACAACTTCACATCCAGGCGGTCAAGCCCAGATAACCGCATCAGGAGCAGCCGAGCAGTGGCATCGCTGTGGTGTCTCCTTAGTATGTGTGGATCGGGCATTGCATCGTCATACGGTCCGTTCTGGATGGCCACAGTCGCACACTGGAGTGGAGTGTCATTTTGGAAGCTGATTAATGAATGAAAAACAACATTCCGCGGTGACTAGAAATTTGGCAAAGTTCGAATATTATCCACAAATTTCTGAATTGAGATGGCTGTATGCATGACAGTAGTCATCGCCCCCCATACTGTCAGACTCATGCCCCAGGTCAGGCTTGCCGTCTCTGGAGTCCTCACGAGGTGTAACAAGATCAACTTTCTCCTGCGGGATATGGGTCACGAACGAACACGGACGTCAACAAACTTGACGGGACATAAACTGCGAAGTGCACCAAGCAAAGTGTGGAGAGACGCGCGCTTGGGATTGCACTGAGATAGCGCGTGGATCACATCGGTCAAATATCCCAGCAAGAGCCTTTGACACTCGGTGAGACCTCCTTGACCGAAACAAAACGAAGGCGTTCCAACGCCGCCGCTCGGCGCGATTGCCCGACGTTTCGTGCGTACGCGCTGCGAGCTTCTTCAGGAACCGCATTGGACTTGTTTTGTTGTTGTTCAGGAACTCAAATCAACCCGCAACAGCCGACGTATTTCGGAAGTTCCAACATCATCCCTCCGACTTTGTTCCTGCGCCACGACCAGAGCCTCCCCCACCAACCTCTACCCCCCCCACCCCCTACTCTCCCACCCCCCCACTCCGTCAAACCTCACACCCTAATCTAAATGCACCCTCCCATCCACACGCTGTATCCGCGGAAGATTAATGTAATTCAGCTCGCGAAGCACTGGGTCGATGGACAGGCGCTAGGAAGAGTATATCGGGTCTCCCGATCGATCGGCGCCTGTTTTTTGGGGATGGCTTAGGGAGCGGGAGAGTGGAGGGGGGTGGGGGGTGGAGGGGAGGGGGGTGCAGGGGTCAGGGCGCAGGGAGGAGGTAATGGTTAAAGAAATGAAGCCAATGACCAAATCACCCCGCACTGCGCCCCAATCTCGTCGCGCCTCGGGTGCTAAGCAGGCCCTCGTGGAGGGTCGCCTCTGAATGCGAGAGGCTTCTTCGTCGTGCGCTCGGGGTTGCGAGGTGCCCAGCAGCAGAAGGGATTGGATGGAGTTCCTTTGAATCTTTTCTCTCGTACGGCTGCTGATTTCCATGCGGAACAACGCACGAAGATTTCACATTCGCGTGGTCAAACCAGATAAACGTACTCAATTGTAAATGTTGTGGTTTCACGCTTCAACACACCGGTGGGCTAAAGCAGTGAACTATTTGTCTTTTGTCAACGTGACACTTTTTTACTGATTGGCCGTGTCGGGTGGTGGAGGGTTACGACACATTTATAAATGACGCGATCTAAACCCAAAAACGTTGATTATGGACAGATTAACGCGTCGGCAGTAGCGGAGTGGTGTGTCACCATCGCCGCGATGTCTCCTACGTGTTCGTGGATGGGGGCAATTGCGTCGTCGTTAGACGTTGTCCACCATTCTGGATGACCGCAGTGGCACCACTACCACTCGAAGAGTTTTTGATTTTCCATTTGTGGCATCGGGTATCCGCGTTTGCCGTGGTTTGTGCAGTGGATGTGATTTAGGGTGGACTTTGAGCTTCGTGGAAAATTAAACCCAGGGATCGTATGCGTTGGGTTTTTCTTGAATCTCTCTGTGCGGAGTATTCCGTATCTCCCCACTTGTATGTATGTTTGTGTGCGTGCATGGTGGGGTGTCTATGGGTACAGTACTCCGGTCTCCTGCCACACGGAGCCAACCCACGCGCGTTGATGGAATTTTCCAAATATTTAAATTCAGGACCCTCCAGAAACCCAATACATCTTTCTAGATTTGACGCTTTCGTGACAGCAAGGATTCATACTCTTAGGTTTTTTCGGTAAAGTCACGTAGGCAAATTTGTATTATTATTATGAGAAATTGTATTATTTATTAATTTTTTACCTACGTGACTTTACCGAAAAAACCTAAGAGTACCAATACATCTTCTTCAAGAGGGGGCCCTGCTACATTGGCATTATTCGGCCAATTCCTTTGCAAAATATCGCGCGGTTTGCTCCCTGTGGCAGTATCACGCGGAGAACCCGGAGACAACTCAGCACAACAGTGAACGCTCTGCACACACGCTCCAATAACTGAGATGCCCCATTTCTAGAAGACGCTGCTGGAACCCCCAACCGCATCAGAACATCAAGAGGCCGATGCTGCCACGCGCTTCCTTCACGAATAGCACATCATCGACACAAGCCACACGAGTGCGACTGTGTCCATGCGACCACACACTGTGGACCGTATAGCAAACCCCCCGTGCTCTGCGCTCCTTTAACGGACGAGGAGGGGAGCAGAACAACGACACGAACTCTCTCTCTCGTCTTGGCCAGGAGACCGCGGCAGTGACATTTAGCTCATGAACATATCGCTATCATTCGCGAGGATAGAATACAGAGCAGTGAGACAAATGCCGACTCCCCCAACGACGGAGCCCCTCCATCTCATTCTCGTCCCGAATGTTAAATCCCAACTACACGTGGCCGTGATCCATCGGCGTAATTCACGATTCGTAAAGCCGTCGTCCGTATAACGCACGGTGACCGCGATATTGATTTATTTATTCTTTCTCGTCCTTCTCCTCCTCCTCCTCCCCTCTCTCTCTCTCGTTCTCTCCACGTCCGATTTGGTGTTGCGAGCGAAGCGCTGTTGACCCTCCACGACGCCGGACCGCATGACCTCTGGGGCGAGTGCACGAAGCTGACGGAGCCGACGGCGGCATAGCGCCACGATGATGAATGGAATTCATTTGTGTCTCGGCGTCCGTGGATCAGCAAGTACTGCATCGCCAAAAAAACAAAAGTCGATATGCATGAATGGATGTGTTTAACAAAGTGTGCGCGTGTTCGCGCGGATGCGTGCTTGTGTGTGTGTGTGCGTGTTGGGTGTGTGTGGACGCATGCATTTGTGTGTATGTATGTGTGTATGTGTGTGTGTATGTGTGTGTGTGTATATGTGTGTGGGGAGCGATAGTGCAGCGGTTAGCGCGCTGCGCTATGAATTTGGCGACACGAGTTCGATTCCCGCTCACGGCCAACACCAGTGACCGGTCCGGGCCTCCCCTAGGTCGACTCAGTCTCAAATGAGTACCTGGTGCGGTGTGTAAACATTGCCACTAGGGAGAAAAAGGCGGTCGGGCGTGGTGCTGGCCACCCACCCCCTCGTGTACCGTTCCGGCCTTCATAGGTGCTCGCTAACAGCACTTGCCCTACAGTCTGTTAAGGATATACGGGGGATCTTTGTCTTTTGTATGTGTGAATGTGTGTACTGTGGGGAGCGGTTTGCGCACCTGCGCTACAAACCCGGCGACCCGAGTTCGATTGCCGCTCACGGTAAACGCCAGTGACGATTATCTGAACCGGTCCTGGGCCTCCCCTAGGTCGACTCAGCCTCAAATGAGTGCCTGGTGCGATGTGTAAACATTGCCACTGGGGAGACAAAGGTGGTCGGGCGTGGTGCTTGCCACCCACTCCCTCGTATGCCGTGCCGGCCTTCATAAGTGCTGCTCGCTGACAGCACTTGACCCAAAAGTCTGTCAAGCCTATGCGGGAGATCTTTGTCTTGTATATTATATTTATGTACGATACGTGTTGGTGGATGTGTCTTATTATAAATGTACATATGTGTGCTCATGTGTGACATGTATTGTATATGTTTGTATGCTTGCTATATGGCAGCATTTGCTCCAACAATTCTGTATGTCTATAGGAGCGATCTTTGTCTCTCTCTATACCTGTGTGCGTGTCTATGGATGTGTAGTCGTGTGTGCTGCATGCATGTGATTAGGTGTTCGCAAAAAGCACTTACCCCAGCAGTCTCTGTAGGCCATTCGGGGGACATTTGTCTTTGTGTGCATTTGTGTTTGTGTTTGGGGAGCGGTAGTGTAGCGGTTATCTGAACTGGTCCTGGGCCTCCCCTAGGTCGACTCAGCCTCAAATGAGTACCTGGTGCGGTGTAGTAAACATCGTCACATGGTAGATAAAGGCGTCCGGGCGTGGTGCTGGCCACCCACCCCCTCGTGTACCATTGCGGCCTTCATAGGTGCTCGCTAACAGCACTTGCCCCAACAGCCTGTTGAAGACTATACGGGGGATCTTTGTGTGTGGAGATCTCGTCGAGCCGGTGACCCACCTCTTGGTTACAAGTCCAGCGTGCTGGCCATTTTCTCCACTGCGTGCGGGACCCTCCACACGAACTGGGCTGCGTTCCAATGCCACCGATGGCGTGCAAGGCGTGCTTCGTGAGGTTCTGGTCGTGCACCGATAACTCGATAAACAACTCGTAAACGTTGGGAGTTGGTAGCAGACAAAGTTTGATTAAAGACTCGACTGCAACATCTTGCGTGCCCAGCTCAGAGCCCGTCGCGTAGCGCGACCGCACAATTTAAATACAAAAAAAATGAAACACACACAGAGAGAGAGATTGAAAACAACAGAGAGTGCATCGGAGAGGTGGGAACTTCCTCCCCTCGACGACCGTGATTCGCGATGTTCGCCCCCAATTGAAAATGTGTAGGAGTCGTTTTATTATTATTATTCTTTTAGTTTCCTTGCGTGATGGAGCCAAGATTGTCCTGAAATAAAATCCACGCGTACGAGGGAGAAACACAAACACACACACACACAAAACCGTAGGTGCACAGAGGAAACCGTCAGCAGCCTACTTGCTGTACTGTGTACAATAGGGGCGCAACCACTTGGTTGTCCTTCACGTAGCAGGAGGTGGCTGGTGCGCGGCAACACGTGGCTGTGTTTCTTTGCGCGAACCACCAACCCCCCCCCCCACTCTCAAATGCGTTGTTAAGTCTCTGCAAGTTCAACTTGTATGCATACGGTAATGAGCAGCTCCCTTGGTCTATCCACTGCTGGATGTAGGCCTCCCACCCCTCCCCTCCCCATGGGTAGTTGTTCGACCATACTTCACCACACAGGTATGTAATCGGTAAAAGCGGGGGGGGGGGGGGGGGGGCGTACATGAGCATCGGTTCAGATAATTCGCTCGCCACTGATGTGTCAGCCGTGGTCGGGATCCGACCTCGGGTCGCCGGGTTCTGGAGGGCGCCTTTTGAAAGTCCCTCGATAGAGAGGGAGTTTCCACCTCCTCGGGTGGCCGGGTTCGTTGGGCAGCGCCGCTAACCGCTGCGCCACCGCTCCGCTCAATATTAGCGTATTCTCGTTCGAGGATCGTGATGCGGTCGGATGACGAAAGTAATGACACCGATGTGACAGAAACGAACAACAAACAAACAACCCAACCGACACAACAACGACGCAAATGAAAAATGAAAACGATCACAGCAACACTTTCTGCGCCGGCGACCGTCTTGAGCAATATCCACAGGCAAACGGAGAGACACAGAGAGAGAGAGAGCGAGCGACTTGAGGTGGGGGTGGTGGGCTTAAATTAGTCTCAAACATGGTCACACCGTCCCCTTTGCAGACTTCTCTCATCGCGTGCCAAAGTCAAAGTCCTCTCCAGCGGCATGAGCCCTCTCATCGGCACGTCACTTCTTCGCCACTTTGGCTCGTTGACGTCGTGGTCCGGGCTCCTACGATGACATTTCTCCGTCTCGCGGACAAAAAAATAAAAAAACGTGACAGCGGCCGAAACCGCTTTTGACAAACTTTTGCATCGCATTTTGATTGATCACGATCTGGCGGCCGCGGCTTGCGACTGCGACGACGACGACGAACGGAATTGCTTTGGGAGCCCGTCGAGAGGGGGGCGAGAGGGGGGCGAGAGGGGGGCGAGAGGGGGGCAAGAGGGAGCGGCCCCCCCGGTTCGTGGCTCCGATGTCGATCCGACGTTTTGCCGCGAGCTTGATGGAGACTCGCGATGCCCACCGCCGTCGTGAAGTTTGGGAGATTTCTCGGCGTCGTTGACAAATGGACGTACTTCGTCATGTTTGACAAGCACTACGGATCTCTCTCCCCCCCCACCCCCCACACTCGAAACCACTCTAGCCACCCCATCCCCCACTGCCCCAATGAGCGTTTCCTCGCCGCGTCTGCGGGAGCCTCGGAGCGCGCTAAGGTCACGTCTACCAGGGCGAATTTACAAACGCGCGGCGCCGCGAATTGGATTTTTTTCGGGAACACTGCGGAGTGGCTCGTTTGGGACGGATCAGTGGCCGCGGTCGCAGATAAGGTCACGGATTGCCGGCGCAGCGGCCGTGCTGGTGGTGCCGATCGTGGTGTTTGTATTCGTTGTCGTTGTTGTTGTTGGTACATTTTTGGCCGATTTTTTGTTGTTTGTGGCGGATAGGGGGCGGGGGGTGAGTAGGTGGATGGCGATAATGGAGATGTTTGTGTTTGGAACACACGACCGTGTATTCCGGCTGCGGCGATGGTGGTGGTGGCGACAGAGATCTTGGTGTTTGCATTTTGTTGTTGTTGTTGGTAATTTTTTTGCTGTTTGTTTTTGAGCGGTGGTGGGGGATGGCAGAGAGGTGAGCGGTGATGTGATGGAGAGACGTTTGAAGAGCCCGTCTGGTCGGATCTGACTGCAGCAGTTTCTAAAGGGCACACGTGAAGAAACCGTGCGGTGTCTTTCTCAAGCCCCGTCTGTAAAGAGAGGCACCTCCCACTGGAAGAAGTTCTAGCAGGCGACCACCTCTCCCACGTCGGCTGGACATCCTTTTGAAAGAGGTGGACGTAACTCGCCACTTTACCCCACCACTACGATGCACCCACTGACACCGATGGGTGGACCGTGGCGCACCGGGGCGTGTGGGGGGTCAATAAACTCGCACCATCCATCAATTACCGCGCTCAGGGAGATGGAATCGAACCGGCAAACTTCTGGATCGCAAGTCCAGCGCGCTGATGACCGTTACACCACGGTGGGTGGCAGCGTCCGCCCGAGTTGAATTGGAGGAATTTAAGGCGCGAACAGGAACTAGTTTCGTTTTTTGTTTGTGTGTCGTATATCCCCGTCCACGTTGAGTTTTTTGGGTAGTGGCCGAATTAAAATTCCTCTCGTGAAGAAAAAAAAATGGTCAGAAAAGGAATAAGTATATTCTAATAATAGTTATTAACAATGTCCTTTATATACACAAGAAAAGCTTCATCGAATTTAAATTGTTGTTTTAATGAGGGTTCTACTGCGCCATTGGGATGTTTGGCCAATGCCATTAATGGGCGTGACGGTAGCAAGATGTCAACTACCTCGCCTGGTACCCAGGAGGTCGTGGCGTGGGTTCGATCCCGATCCCGACCCTGACGCCTGCTGCTGTATATTTGGAGTTTGCGTGTCTCTATCATCATCACGGTGGCTAGGAAATGTTAACAACCTCGCCTGGTATACAGGAGGTCGTGGGTTCGATCCCGACCCTGACGCCTGCTGCTGTATATTTGGAGTTTGCGTATCTCTCTGCCCGTGGTCACGTGAATTTTTCTCCGGATCCGGTAGCTGCTAAGAATTTCCACACGATGAGCCACTGCTCGGCTTTTGACATCTGACCAAGGTTGGGTGGTTGGGTGGTTGGGTGGTTGGGTGGTTGGGTGGAATCCCGTTGATCTGGCCATTATTGAATGAAGTGACTAAGCCTGGTATGGCGATCCGTGATTTATGTCTTAACAATGTACGGAGCAGCAGCCCAGGAATGGAACGCGTCCCAGAGGAGATGGAGCGATGAAATCGACTCACCCAGCAGTGCATTGCTCATGGCTGATGATAATTGATGAGGATGAAGTGACGTCACCTGTCTGCTCTCACCTGTAAGATAATCTCCGTTCTTCTTCGAAGGCTAGGCTGATGGGAGCGCTCCGTTGTTTGGAAGAGGGGAGGCCGGAATGATCCACTTATTCTCGATTCTGATTGGATTGTACGGAGCAACTGCCCCGATCACTCGGCCACTCCACTCCACCCGCACGTCCGGCGTGTCCAGCCCTTCTCATCTCGCTGCGCGGGTTGACTCAGCCGAACGATGAAATGGCTTTTGGGGTGAATTCCACGCGAAGAAACGCGATGATCTGCCCTGCCCTGGATGCGTCCGTCGTTGTGCCGCAGTGCAACGCCACCGGTAAAAGACCAAAAAAAAATTTGAAATTCGCAAAATGAACAGAATTAACGAGACTGCGTAGGAGTTTTTTCCCCGCGTTTTGTGTGCCGCGACTTTGTGTCCGACGGCTTCGACGACTCGCTTGCTGAAGAAGCTCCCAGGAGGTGGGTGGTGAAACGTCGGACACCGTGCCGTCGTTGAGAGCCGAGCAGAACCCCCCCCCCCCAAAAAAAAGAAACTCCTCGGTTGGTCGTAAAGAACTCGCCCAGTGCTGTGGACAATCGTGGCTCCGGCTCCTGAGCTGAGAAACTCCATGTCGGGATTTTGGGTTGTGGATGGATGCCTAATTGTGACGACGTCAAGTTATTTATTTGTGAAAAGTGTTGTTTAATTTCTTGCCCCCGCCCCCCACCGTCCCCCTCCACCTCCCCTGCAATTGTATTCCAACTGCGCCATCGGTCGCTTTGCCGTGTCTTTGAGACGAAGAATCCCCTTTGAAACTCTCTCAGAGCACAGAAGAAAGCCCACTGAAGCAGACATCACAGAACCACTTCGGAGACCTTGAGTTAGAACGTGAGAGAAAATGAGGCTACGGCCGCATTCCGCCACCCGTTTCGCTTTTTTTTTCTTTCTACGTTCCACTTTCGAAAGCTCCGCGCGGAGTTGGATCCTCACCGTTTGTTCCGTGCCGGGCGACTGAAGCACCAATTCTAGATTTGAAGCTTTCGTGACTGCAAGGATTCATATTCTTAAAGCACCCCCCGTGCTTTTGTTCGCCGCGTGTTGTTCGGGGTGCGGTGACGCCATCGGAGAGAGCGCGATCGGAGAGATTCTCCCTCTCGCTGCAAGGTGTCCCAATGTGGTCTCGTTATGTCCCCGCTACCGATCCCATTGTGGCCCCCATTATGGTCCACGTTTCTGATTGAGCACAATTCAAGATTGACAATTTTTTCCGAGCCGTGCGAGCGATGGACGCTTCCGACGCGGTCGATCCGAGCTGCGAGGTGAGCGTCAGGGCTGACCGTGCGCTCCGCGGGGTAACTGAACGGGCCACTCCCCCCTTCCGCTTCCTCCAAGACGTCTGCCCAGCGTGGAAGGTGGAAGAGTAGGCCAAGATGACATCTAGAGAAGGTGGGGGGGGGGGGGTGTGTGTGGGGGGGGGGGGGGCTCTCTCTCTGGCATGGGAAGGCAATCGAAGGGCTGCACCACTGCACCGACGTGAGCTGTCCTGACCGTGCGATTGGTTGATTTTTCGGGATTGAAAGCCAGTGGCGGGCGGTGTCTCGCACAAAGCCGCGCTCGGTATCAAAAGGACGTCGTTCCGCTCTCTTGCGAGCTGAGTGGTGGCGGCCGAGTGAGTTGGGAGGAGGGGGGGGGTGATGGAGGGGGGGGGGGTCACCGACGTCCACCTCATCGACCGTGCTCTCTGCATCGTCCACGGTGCGGGCGTCGAACCTTGACCGCGACTAGTGGCGGTCGAACGCGGCTGTGGCGGCCGGGGTGGCGGCCCCGCGTGTCGCCGTGCTGTAGTAATAGGGGGAACCTGCGCACGCCCAGACACAGAGACGAAGATGCGCCCGTGTAGCCTTTCGACAAAACTGCTGGGCCCAAGTGCTGTTGAGCGAGCGGCAACGCCTCGTGAAGGCTACACGGGGGAATCTGTTTTGTCTTTGTTGTGAGAACTCACCCAGAAGCCCCGAGTTGGTGAATCTCCACGTGTCGTTGTAGGTGGCGTACTGCGCGTGTGGGTACGGGTTCCCGGAGAACTCGGGCGCTTTAGAGGAGAAATCAAAACGCAACAGCATTATTAGTAATTTTTTGGTAATTTTTGTTCATTTTTTTCATTTGTGGCTAATTTTTTGGGTAATTTCCCCCGGCACCCTATCGCCCTCCCCTCGTCCCCTTCCCCCACCCCCCAACGTCATCGTGAACTCAACTATCTGCAGCGCGTCATCACGAGATCAATAATCTTTTCGTATATCTCTTGGGTACCACTCACTGATGGTGGGTGGGTGAGTGGGCAGCGTTGAGTACTCACTGATGGTGGGTGGGTGAGTGGGTAGCATTGTATATTCACTGATGGTGGTTGGGTGAGTGGGTAGCGTTGAGTACTACACTGATGGTGGGTGGGTGAGTGGGCAGCGTTGAGTACTACACTGATGGTGGGTGAGTGAGTGGGCAGCATTGAGTACTACACTGATGGTGGGTGGGTGAGTGGGTAGCGTTAGGTTCTCACTGATGGTGGGTAGGTGAGTGGGTAGCGTTGAGTACTACACTGATGGTGGGTGGGTGGGTAGTGTTGTGTCCTCACTGATGGTGGGTGGGTGAGTGGGCAGCGTTGAGTACTCACTGATGGTGGGTGGGTGAGTGGGTAGCATTGTATACTCACTGATGGTGGGTGGGTGAGTGGGTAGCGTTGAGTACTACGCTGATGGTGGGTGGGTGGGTAGCGTTGAGTTCTCACTGATGGTGGGTGGGTGAGTGGGTAGCGTTGAGAACTCACTGATGGTGGGTGGGTGGGTTGAGTACTACACTGATGGTGGGTGGGTGAGTGGGTAGGGTTGAGTACTACACTGATGGTGGGTGGGTGGGTTGAGTACTACACTGATGGTGGGTGGGTGAGTGGGTAGGGTTAAGTTCCTCACTGATGGTGGGTGGGTGGGTTGAGTACTACACTGATGGTGGGTGGGTGAGTGGGTAGCGTTGTATACTCACTGGGCACCATGCCAGCCAGTGAGGAGGTCGTGTAGCCAGCCTGCCCGCCTGGGGGTACGTGTGGCGGGTACCCGGGCAGTGTCGTGTTGCCCATTTCTCTACCTGTTGAACACACAAAGACAAAGATCCCCCGTATAGCCTTTAACAGACTGTTGGGGCAAGTGCTGCTAGCGAGTAGCACCTATGAAGGCTGAAACGGCACACGATAGAGTGGGTTGGCCAGCACCACGCCCGGCCGCCTTTGTCTCCCCAGTGACGATGTTGTCCCACTGCACCAGGTACTCATTTGAGGCTGAGTCGACCTACAGGAGGCCCAGGACCGATTCAAGTAATCGGCACTGGTGTTGGTGGCCATGAGCGGGAATCGAACTCAGGTCGGCGGGTTCGTAGCGTAGCGTGCTAACCATTGCACTACATCTCCCCATGCACGTCCACACACACACACCGTCCATATAACCACACCATCCTGTGTATCCGATTCAGACTGTCAGGGCAAGTGTTCGTGTCCAGGGTTTATGCATTGACTCCGTTCATCCATAACTCTCATGAGGACGATCCGATATGAACGAAGTTTTCCCACAACGTTGTGTTGTGAGACTCGCCCTATTGATGACTTGGAAAACAATAAAAGCAAAGAGGATGACAGTATTTGTCGATATGCAAACGCATTTGCCATGATGCTTGCTACAAAACACTTTCCTGCGGAGGGAGCTGGTAGGAACGTTGGGTTGCTCGGTCAATGGCCAGGGTCAACGGCGGCGTGGTGTATTCCGCAAATATGCCCGACTGTGAGGGCGGGCACAAGCCGGCGTGAGTAGGTTAAACGTTGAGTTTTATAAGGGCACCACGGGGTGACCAGCCCCTCCCCTTCCACCCCCCACCCAGCCCCACCCTCCCCCACCCAGCCCCTCCCCACCCAGCCCCACCCAGCCCCTCCCCACCCTCCCCTACCCCACCCAGCCCCTCCCTCCCCACCCAGCCCCTCCCTGCACGACGGACACAATAATCTCCTGTGGGCTGGTGTAACCAGGAGGTTTCCTACCAGTATTAACCACATACCTTTCTGATCTCGTCAAAGGGGCATAAACCATCATCCTGCGAACTCCAGCCATCGAGCAAAAGACTGTGGTCACCACATCGCGCGCTGCGCTTTCAGACGCGCTTCTGCGGCCGTCTGGAACGTTCTTCCTTCCGATATTAGGAAGCCACCGGAGCTATGCACTTTTACATCTAGAATGAAAACTCATTTATTTTAGAGCAGTTGTTTTCGTGTGTGTTAGTTTGTTGTTCTTCTCCTGCACCTCCAATTAGCACGGTTTGGCTACGTACGGTGCGAAAGAAGTTCAACGTACATACACATACAACACGGTCCGTGTCTCAGTGCGAATCAGGTGACTCCTCGTCCTTCCCGCTAACCCTCGTCACCTTGCAGCAAATGCACCTTAACTGCGAATCAATACGCTCTCAATATCATCTCGATCGTACATCAATACCCAGTCGATATGAATGACTTTGCTCTCGCGCGCCAGCACGCCAGACTCAGGCCAGGGGGCAGACGACCTCCACACCTGGGGGCCATCGTTCTCGTCAGGTGGTCTCAGGTAGTCTCAGGTGAACTCAAGCAAAGTCACGTGGCCTCAGGTGATTCCAGGTGAACTCAGGTGAACTCAAGCAAAGTCACGTGGCCTCAGGTGAACCCAGGTGAACGCAGGTGAACTCAAACAAACTCACGTGGCCTCAAGTGAACCCAGGTGAACTCAGGTGAACTCAAGCAAAGTCACGTGGACTCAGGTGAACCCAGGTAAACTCAAGCAAAGTCACGTGGACTCAGGTGAACCCAGGTGAACTCAAGCAAAGTCACGTGGACTCAGGTGAACCCAGGTGAACCCAGGTGAACTCAAGCAAAGTCACGTGGACTCAGGTGAACCCAGGTAAACTCAGGTGAACTCAAGCAAAGTCACGTGGCCTCAGGTGAAACCCAGGTGAACTC
The DNA here is from genome assembly GCF_015708825.2 of Lethenteron reissneri. NCBI lineage: Eukaryota > Metazoa > Chordata > Hyperoartia > Petromyzontiformes > Petromyzontidae > Lethenteron > Lethenteron reissneri. Next base: position 6,639,442 of record NC_083825.1, on the reverse strand, counting down.
AAGTGAACTCAAGCAAAGTCACGTGGCCTCAGGTGAACCCACGTGAACCCAGGTGAACTCAAGCAAAGTCACGTGGACTCAGGTGAACCCAGGTGAACCCAGGTAAACTCAAGCAAAGTCACGTGGACTCAGGTGAACCCAGGTGAACTCAAGCAAAGTCACGTGGACTCAGGTGAACCCAGGTGAACCCAGGTGAACTCAAGCAAAGTCACGTGGGCCTCAGGTGAACCCAGGTGAACTCAGGTGAACTCAAGCAAAGTCACGTGGCCTCAGGTGAACCCAGGTGAACCCAGGTGAACTCAAACCGCACGTGGCATCAGGTGAACCCAGGTGAACTCAGGTGAACTCAAACAAACTCACGTGGCCTCAGGTGAACCCAGGTGAACTCAAACAAAGTCACGTGGCCTCAGGTGAACCCAGGTGAACTCAAACAAAGTCACGTGGAATCAGGTGAACCCAGTTGAACTCAGGTGAACTCAAGCAAACTCACGTGGCCTCAGGTGAACCCAGGCGAACTCAGGTGAACTCCAAGCAAAGTCACGTGGCTTCAGGTGAACCCAGGTGAAACTCAGGTGAACTCAAAACAAACTGACGTGGCCTCAGGTGATCCCAGGTTAACTCAGGTGAAACTCAAGCAAAGTCACGTGGCCTCAGGTGAACCCAGGTGAACTCAGGTGAACTCAAGCAAAGTCACGTGGACTCAGGTGAACCCAGGTGGTCTCAGGTGAACTCAAACAAACTCACGTGGCCTCAGGTGAACCCAGGTGGCCTCGACTCGGGTGGACGCAGGGCCTCCCACGCCGCTAATGAAGTGGCTATTGCTTGGCTCGGCAAAACGAGTGCGCGATAATAATGATTCCACAGAGTTTTGAACAAATGCGCTGCGTGTTGTTGCTGTGCTTGTGCACGGCTGCTAACGCAGCAGCAGCAGCATCGGGCAATCATCAAATCATTCTTACACTTAATCTCCTTGCCACCCGTCTCTCTCTTTTGTATTGTGCGCGGTGCTTTCAGCGCCACAGCGCGTCGATTTGTAGCGTTTATTTTCTTTTGTTTGCTGGTGACTGTATTTCATATTGAAATCGCCTCCGGTGCTTTTGCTGCTGGCGGCAATAAAATTTGTTTAAAAGTCAAAAGTCTCTCTCTCCTGTCCACTTCTCTCTGTTCGTGGCTGCGTCCCTCAACCGAGAGGAGGCTTCCATCCCCTCTCGTCTCTGAGCCCCTCCCATCACCTGTCCACGGGGTTCTCACCTGCCACGAGTGGGTAGGCTTGGTGAGCCGTGTGAGGCCCACTCAGTCCTTTCCCGTCTTCCAGACTCCCCCCGCCTCCTCCTCCTCCTCCTGCCAGCGACAGGGGTGAGAACTCCGCGGCCTGACCCCACACGCACGCACAGAGGGCACGGGGTGAGCGGTCAACACGCGTGGAGGTCATGGCGTGTGCACAAATGCATGCCGTTGCATCGGTGGCGGGGAGCGGTGGGGCAGCAGTTAGCGCGCTGCGCTACGAATTCGGCGGACCCCGAGTTCGATTCTCGCTCATGGCCACCAACACCAGTGAACCGGTCCTGGGCTTCTTCGAGGTTGACTCAGCCTAAAATGAGTGCCTGATGCGGTGTGTAAATATCGCTACTAGGGAGACAAAGTGACCGGGCGTGGTGCTGGTCACCCACCCGCTTGTGTGCCATGCCGGCCTTCATAGGTGCTCGCTAACAGCACTTGGCCTAACAGTCTGTTAAAGAATATATGGGGGATCTTTGTCTTTATGTAGGTGCTCCCCAGGCTATATGGGGGATCTTTAATGGACAATTTCATCCATAACAAAGGTTTTTTGGGTTTGATCGCGTAAATATAAATGTGTCGTTAAACCTCCCACCACAGATTATACAGGGTGCTTCAAAAAAATGTTGACACCTATATGGGACTATAGTTTTTAATGGAAAGTAGAACGTAAATAGAACGGATAATACACTGCAACATTATAAAAAAATGTATGTTAATAGCTTCAAAAGTCAAAGAGTCTCTACTTTTTCGCCATCATTGTCAACACGTGCCTGGAATCTTCTCCAGGTGGTCTCCAGAGCCAGGAGGAGGCCCACTTCTTGTGGCATTGTTTCAAATTCTCTCAAGTGTTAACATTTTTTTGAAGCATCCTGTTTCATTGAACCAGGTGAGGACCCAGGAGGCCAGGATAAGTCCCATCGGCAAGCGAGCCCTGGGCGGGTAGTCTGCCGATAGATGGGGGTGATGATAATCTTCATTTAATTCTAGATTTGAAGCTTTCGGTTTTTTTGGAATTTCTCTCACTTGATACAGCTATCGTGCTGTGACTGTTCCACCTGAAGACGGAAGCTTGTGTTGCCTCCGAAACGTCGTTATTTTTATTTTATTTTTATTTTACTTTTATTAATTTTAATGTTTTACCTACGTGACTTTACCGAAAAAACCTAAGAATATGAATCTTTGCAGTCACGGAAGCTTCAAATCTAGAATGAGTTGTTCACCTTTGCCCATACTTCGCACGCCTATCACGTGTTGTATTATTTGTTGCTGTAACGTTCTAAAACTCGCGCCCCATACTGGACTTCTGTGAACAAGAGCTTTACAGCTCATCGGATTCCTCCTTCAGTATGCATATTCTGATTCTCTTCCGAGTGACGTCAAAGAATCTTTAAAGTCCGCTGTGAGTGAAGCAGACTGCGCGTCGCAGTAATTGTCAGGGTCACTACACCCGCAGTATTAACCAGGGCGGGCCGCTGGATTTGAAACCATTAGGCCACGTCATCATAATCAGCAACAGCAGCGGTGTTTAGTTTGTTGTCCTTCCCCCCGCACCTCCGATTGGCACGGTTGGCTACGTACGGTGCGAAAGAAGTCCAACGTACAGTACATACAGCAGTGACAGCAGCGTCGACAGCAGCAATGCCGACATTCATTTCCAATTGAGTTGAATATTCACTCTGCTCAATTCACATGTTGGCCGTCTTCCCTCTCTCCCCCCTCGCTCTCTCCCCCATTGCTCTCTCCCCCCTCACTCTCTCCCCCCTCGCTCCCCACCTCTCTCCCCCCTCTCTCTCCACCTCTCTCCCCCCTCCCTCCCTCGCTCTCTCCCCCCTCTCTCCCCCCTCTCTCCCTCGCCTCTCTCCCCCCTCACTCTCCACCCTCTCTCCCCCTCTCTCCCCCCTCTCTCCCCACTCTCTCCCCCCCCTCTCTCCCCCCTCTCTCCCCACTCTCTCCCCCCCCCTCTCTCCCCCCTCCCTCCCTCGCTCTCTCCCCCCCTCACTCTCCCCCCTCTCTCCCCCCTCTCTCCCCCCTCTCTCCCCACTCTCTCCCCTCTCTCCCCCCTCCCTCCCCGCTCTCTCCCCCCTCACTCTCCACCCTCTCTCCCCCCTCTCTTCCCCTCTCTCCCCACTCTCTCCCCACTCTCTCCCCACTCTCTCCCCACTCTCTCCCCCCTCTCTCCCCCCTCTCTCCCCCCTCTCTCCCCACTCTCTCCCCACTCTCTCCCCACTCTCTCCCCACTCTCTCCCCACTCTCTCCCCACTCTCTCCCCCCCTCCCTCCCTCGCTCTCTCCCCCCTCTCTCCCCCTCCCTCCCTCGCTCCCTCCCTCGCTCTCTCCCCCCATCTCTCCCCACTGCACACCCACCCTCCCCCCCACGAACCTCGACGCTAATTAGTGATGAGGCTTGGCACTCATTATCGGCGCGACAGGCCTGATGGATCGCCGCGCGCGTGAGCGCGGAAATTAAAATGAAGTCAATTACAGGAGAGAGAGTGAGAGAGAGTGAGAGTGAGACTGAGCGAGAGTGTAAAGGAGAGTGAGAGAGTGAGACTGAGTGAGAGTGAGACTGAGTGAGAGAGTGTGAGAGTGAGACTGAGTGAAGGAGAGTGTGAGAGAGTGAGAGAGTGTGAGAGTGGGACTGAGTGAAGGAGAGTGAGAGAGAGTGAGACTGAGTGAAGGAGAGTGAGAGAGTGAGAGAATGAGACTGAGTGAGAATGAGTGAAGGAGAGTGAGAGAGTGTGAGAGTGAGACTGAGTGAAGGAGAGTGAGAGAGTGAGACTGAGTGAGAATGAGTGAAGGAGAGTGAGAGAGAGTGAGAGAGTGAGACTGAGTGAGAGTGCAAAGGAGAGTGAGAGAGTGAGACTGAGAGAAGGAGAGTGAGAGAGTGAGAGAGTGAGACTGAGTGATAGAGTAAAGTAGAGTGAGAGAGTGTGAGGGTGAGTGAGTGAGAGAGTGAGACTGAGTGAGAGAGTGTGAGGGTGAGTGAGTGAGAGAGTGAGACTGAGTGAGAGTGTAAAGGAGAGTGAGAGTGAGTAAAGGGGATGGACAGAGAGTGAGTGAGCCAAGGAGGGAGTGAGAGGGTGAGGGAGTGTGAGAGAGTGAGTGAGCCAAGGAGGGAGTGAGAGGGTGAGGGAGTGTGAGAGAGTGAAAGAGTAAACGTGGGAGTGAGACAGCCTAAGAGTGAGTGAGCCAAGGAGGGAATGAGAGAGTGAGAGAGTGTGAGACTGAGTGAGACGGTAAAGCAGTGACTGAGAGAGAAGGGGATGTGAGCGAGAGGGCGAGTGAGTGAGCGAGACAATGAGAGGGGCACAGAGTGCCTAAGAGACAGCGAGCCTGCGAGTGAGGCTGGGTGGCTGAGTCGGTGGTTGTGGATCTGGGAGGGAGTGAGAGATGAACTGGTGGGGGGGGGGGGGGCGGGGGTGTTAGGGTTGTGGTTGTTGTTTTTGTTGGTGGTGTGGTTGTTGTTGTTGGTGGTGTTGTTGGTGGTGTGCCGACTTGGGATGCGCTCGGGGTTGGGGGTTCTGTGGTCTGGCTCTGTTGGGGGGGGGGCTGCGAATGAGTGAGGGATGCTGCACGATGGTGTGTGGGTGGTGGGTGGTGTGGGCAGGAGGAGGAGGGGGGGTCTGGGGTGCGGTGGGCAGGAGGGGGAAGAGGGGGGGTCTGGGGTGGCGAGCTGCCATACCCACAGACGCCCCGCGGGAGAGCCCGTGCCGCTCGTTATTAATAGACTCTCTCGTTCCGCTAATGGGTTTATGAGGCCAAACGGTCGCTTATCCCCCTTTGAGGAACCCCCCTCCCCTCCTCCAACCCCTCTTAACCCCCCACCCCCCATCCCATGGAACCCCGGTTGGTCTCAGGTGGCGACCTCTCTTCAATACAAGGGCCCCAGCAGACATCTGCTACGATTGCGGGGACAGCCATTAACCAGGAGCGATACCACGAAATGCGCGTGTGTGTGTTTCTGTGCGTACGTTGAACCTTGAGGCCTCGTGGCCTCAAGGTGCACATGGCCTGGCACAGGCGTCGTGGTGACGTCACCGCCACTTAGCGGCAGTTGTTGTTGTTGAACTTCTTTCGCACCGTACGTAATCGGAGGTGTAGGGGAAGGACAAACAAACTAAACACGAAAAGAAGTTAGAAATAAATTAGTTCTCAATCGAGATGATTAGAAGTGCATAGCTCCGGTCGTTTCTTAATAAGTGGAGGAAGAGCGTCGCGTGGTGTGCGTGGTAGTAGGACATCGTATCTCGCCAAACTTTACCGTTCCATTCTTTTTGGGGAAATTGTTTTCGCTTAACGCGTTTTTAGTTTATCGCGGCACTTTTCGGGAACGCATCTACCTCGTTAAACGAGGACCTACTTAAGCATCGCATTGTGTAACATTGAATTGTACCCGTGGTGGCTAGGCACGTGTCCTGTAGTCCAGCACTGACAGGAGAATGTGGTACAGCAAAGCAAGAAACGTGGACTCCGTCTGTTACATCTGTACGGGATAGAGTTTCCTCCAACACAATCAATTGTTGGTGGCATTGGCTCAACGCGAGACTCCCGCTGCTGCTGCCTGCTGGGGCAAGTGCTGTCAGCGAGTAGCACCTATGAAGGCCGGCACGCCACACGAGATTGTGTGGGCGTCCAACATCACCTTGCCCAGCCGCCTTTTTCTCCCTAGTGGCGATGTTTATACATCGCACCAGGTGCTCATTTGAGGCTGAGTGCACCTAGAGGACAGGCCCATGAACGGTTCAAATAATCGTCACCGGTGTTGGTTGCCGTGAGCGGGAATCGAACTCGGGTTCGCAGAAAATAGGATCGCGGATAATAGGATCGCGGATCGTAGATAGTAGGATTGCGGATAGTAGGATCGCGGAAAATAGGATTGCAGATAGTAGGATCGCGGATCATAGATAGTAGATTGCAGATAGTAGGATCGCAGATGGTAGGATCGCGGATAATAGGATAGCGGATAGTAGGATCGCAGATAGTAGGATTTCAGATAGTAGGATCGTGGATAATAGGATAGCGGATAGTAGATCGCAGATAGTAGGATCGCAGATAGTAGGATCGCAGATAGTAGGATTGCGGATAGTAGGATTGCAGATAGTAGGATCGCAGATAGTAGGATTGCAGATAGTAGGATCACGGATAATAGGATTGCGGATAGTAGGATTGCAGATAGTATGATTGCGGATAGTAGGATCGCAGATAGTAAGATTTCAGATAGTAGGATCGCGGATAATAGGATAGCGGATAGTAGATCGCAGATAGTAGGATCGCAGATAGTAGGATCGCAGATAGTAGAATTGCAGATAGTAGGATCGCGGATAATAGGATTGCGGATAGTAGGATCGCAGATAATAGGGTTGCGGATAGTAGGATCGCAGATAGTAGGATCGCAGATAGTAGAATTGCAGATAGTAGGATCGCGGATAATAGGATAGCAGATAGTAGGGTCTGTGCCGTCTGGCACCTGCTCGGCCTTGACGGGCTCGCCGGAGGCTGCGGCGGCGGAGTTGGTGAAGGGCTCCTGGTAGTGGTGCTGGCGCTCGAAGGCGCGCTCCAGCGCCTCCAGCTGCTGCTGGGCGAAGGCGTCGACACGCAGCTGCTTGCGGCCTCCCGCGTGGGGCACCCCCCCACAGCGCCCCTCGCCCCCGTGCAGCGCCGCGTCCACTGCGGGTGTGGGGGAGACACAGGGGTGTGTGTGGGTGAGGTGTGTGGGTGAGGTGTGTGGGTGAGGTGTGTGGGTGAGGTGTGTGAGTGACACACAGGTGAGTGATACAGGTGTGTGTGGGTGAGGTGTGTGGGTGACACACAGGTGAGTGATACAGGTGTGTGTGGGTGAGGTGTGTTGGTGAGGCACGGGTGTGTGTGGGTGAGGTGTGTGGGTGAGGTGAGTGAGTGAGGTGTGTGGGTGAGGTGTGTGGGTGAGGCACGGGTGTGTGTGGGTGAGGTGTGTGGGTGAGGTGTGTGGGTGAGGCACGGGTGTGTGTGGGTGAGGTGAGTGTGTGAGGTGTGTGGGTGAGGTGTGTGGGTGAGGTGTGTGGGTGAGGCATGGGTGAGTGAGACAGGTGTGTGGGTGAGGTGTGAGAGTCACACAGGTGAGGGAGCCACAGGTGTGTGGGTGAGGTGTGTGGGTGAGGTGTGTGAGTCACACAGGTGAGTGAGCCACAGGTGTGTGTGAGGTGTGTGAGTGAGGTGTGTGAGTGACACACAGGTGAGTGAGACAGGTGAGTGAGTGAGCTCCAGGTGTGTGGGCGAGACGTCAGGATGCATCGTCTGTTTTCTTGTATCGCTTCTGCAAGTCATCGTCTCGCTTGGCCTGCACCTTTGCTGTCGCGTAAGTCACCGGAGTTGCTCTCGACGAGTGAGGAACCGCGTCGCGTTAAAGAGGCGTCCATTAATCGTGGGACGCGGTACGTTTGTATCAAAAAATAAAAATGCTCGCTTTTCCTTCTTGTCCACGAGCGCGATCCCACCCCCTCCCTCCCTCCCCTCCCTCCCAGCGCTGAACTGCGATTCTCCAAGCCGCTCGCCCCAATCGGCGAATTCCCCGGCTGATCTGTGACGTCACCACCTACTGTGACGCGTCACACGCCCCTAACTGTGACGCGCGTCGCCCGCGTGCTCGAGTCAGCCGCTGCGCCATCGTAGCCAACGGCAAAGGAAGAAAAAAAAAACAACCAGGGGTGGGGTGGGGGGGTGGTGACGCCGCTAATCATATTTGACGTCGTGACATCTTTAGGGCCGTAACAATCTACGCATCCAACCCGTAGCGCCGCGCCCCCGTGGTGTGATGGGGTGGAGCGGGGGCGAGGGGGAATGGCATCGGCAGTGATTGGGCTACAGTCTTGAGTGCGCAGGCGGTGAACCTGCGTCGTTGCCTATGAGTTGGAGGGGTGCCAGGTGGCTGCAGGATATATTTTGTAAACCCCTTGCCTGCTGGGCAATGTTGGTCTGTTAATCCGATTGGATGATTGACTAAGACAGCTGTTCATCTGTGCGCGGAGATGCTGAGCTGAGCTCTGCTTGTACACAGAATTCTCCGCGGCAAAGAAAAATGAGTTCGTGGCGTGGCACGGCTGTTTGCGTTGAAAATGGTCCAATGGATGCAATGGGCGTGCTCTTGCCAATAACATCTGGCAATCCAGCTGACGTTGTTCACTTCACTAACAAGCGTGACTGCTGATGAGACCGAGGATGCTTCGACAAATGCTGCGTCATAATACGTGGCCGAGAGAGCCTATGGACAAAAGCATGGCTTTACTTTTAGACAGAATAGAGTTGTGTTCATATTCTTAGGTTTTTTTCGGTGAAGTCTATCGTGCTGTGACGGTTCCACCTGAAGACGGAAGCTTGTGTTGCCTCCGAAACGTCGTGATTTTTATTTTATTTTAATTTTACTTTCATTAATTTATTTTTTTTACCTACGTGACTTTACCGAAAAAAACCTAAGAATATGAACCTTGCAGTCACGAAAGCTTCAAATCTAGAATTAGAGTTGTGTTCCTATGTCACGAACTCATCGTTGAGGGCCATTATGTAGGATGTCAATGGCTAAAGAGAGAACGCATCCTGCACACATTAGTCTCTACACGTCAATTGTGTTTACACAATCAGCTGCACGGGTTTCAACATGCAGCGTCTCATCAGCAGTCTGACTTCCTTGAAGCAATGCTGGCGAAAACTGCCCGATGTTCATATGCGAGAGGATCTGCTGAGACGTGTAAAGCAATTGGTGATGCCGCTTGTGTTGGCAGTGGTGCGAATATCAAAATCGGTGGGCTAAAGCAGTGACATATTTGCCTTGTGTCAACGTGACACTTTTTTGCTGATTGGCCGTGTCGGGTGGTGGAGGGTTACGACACATTTATAAATAACGCGATCTAACCCAAAAATGTTGATTGTGAATATCAATATCTCCCCAACGCGTTCGCCAATACCGACACTGCGTGTGTGGCATTACAAGGAAAAAACACACGTAATATTGTAGACGACGTTTCGGGCAATGGGCCTGTTTCTATAGCACACAAATCGAGAGTAACTATTCACACGGCAATTTAAAAACGGGCCATCAGAAAGCTTGTTTTAAAAACCGAATTCTTATCAGGCCCCACGAAGTAACGTCCAATCTCCAACTCTTACAGCCCACTATGTATCTATGGCCTCTCTATTCATGCGCTATGAAGAAGGGTCATTGTCCGAAACGTCGCCTATTATATATTGGATTCATTTTAAGGCAACACGGTGTTTTGCTCATTCTGCCTTCCATGGGTATCGTAGAATCCACTCCTGAGTGCAGTCGATAATGCTTTCTAGGAAAATGTTTTATATTTGTATAAATATTTTTTAACATGAAGTAATGTTTACCGTCTGTATTATTATTAGCGCTATTACTGATGCCCAAATGAAGCCCTCATATTGCTCACACGAAAGAAATAACGCTGCCGGGAACGCATCCCAGATAATGACCCCTTTTAGCTCTCATTCGGTTAGGAACGCGCGTCTCGAGCGCTAAGCGAGGTCTGCCTGTGTGTTCACTCTATACACATTAGTTTCCATGGCAATGCGTAATGGGTTTGTGTGCGATATTACAATGACAAGCGGCTTGTCCACACCCCAACCATCCAGTTATCCATCCCGCTCCCCCCACCCTTCCCTAACCCTCCCCTCACCATCACAATTCAGAAATTCGATTCAATTCGAGAACCAATCGATGTGGTAGCATCGGTCATCGATACTTTATCGCGATTCATTCATTCTCCGCACCCACCCACGCAGAGAGAGAGAGAGCGAGAGAGCAAGAGAGAAAAGAAAGATTGTAACTTCACACACGGCCCCCTAACCCACAACAAACACCCACCCCGCCCCTACGCATCACCCAGAATCTGCGCCGTCCGTCTGGGCGATGGCGAGGCGCCTTGCGGGAGAGTTTCTGCCGCAGCTGCTCTGGCTCAGAGGGTCCACAGTGAATTCGCGTGCAGGGCACTTCGCAAATTGTGGTGGTGGGTGGGGGGGAACGCGCTCCGATCGTCTATTCAGAGTCTTTGCGGTCACCCCCCCCCCCCATCTCTACTCCCTTCCTCTCTTCATATCTCTCTCACCCTCTCCTTTTTAAATCCTTTATATTAAGTTCGCGTGCTTGCTTGCTTGCTTAGGACCGTGCAAATCTTTCGGTCGTTTTTAACCCACTTCCCGTGATCCAATTGAGCTGACATTTTGCAGACAGACTCGTTGTGCGTGACAATTAATGTTGGTGTAAATTTTTGTTCCAAAATTTTCCACTTTTTAGGACAAAAATATTATATTTAATTACCAATTGCTTAATGGTGCAATGCAATCATCTGACCCATAGGTGGCAGCCATCTCAAGCCAGAGGACGAGAGGACTCGAGCCGCGACGCATATAAAGGATTTATAGTGAAAAACTTTGTTTTTACGGGTTATACTTATTTTGTTTTGTGCGCGGTGCTTTTAGCGCCACAGCGCGTCGATTTTTAGCGTTTATTTTCATTTGTTTGCTGGTGACTTTGTGTATTTCATATTGAAATCGCCTCCAGTGCAATTGCTGCTGGTGGCAATAAAAGTTGTTTAAAAGTCAAAAAAGTCTCTAATTCTCCTAGCCGTGCATTACACAACTTCGCTTCGCAAACCCTCCCTAGAGCAGATCGAGCGGCAGCTGCATTGAAGTAAATAATTTACCATCGTCATCATCATCATCATCTTGTGTCACTGTAATCGGGCATGATCTATCCGCTGCTGGATGAAGGCATTTGCAATACCAGTCGCCACCCTTTCATGGTCCAGCGATTCCACAACGCGTCTCGATCTCATCGCTCCATCTCCACGGGCGTCTCGTCCCGCCTCCTGAGACGTTTTCTCGCGGTGTCTTTGACTGCCACTGCGTCCCCGGTCTCGCCCATCGCGGATGCCGTCAATGGGGCTCGGCAACACGCGGCTCTTTCAGGGCTGCCTCGTGACGTTATTGATCAAGGACCGCCGTCTCGTGTTCACACGAGGGCGCCGCGGTGGCGAGATATATGTAGGAGGTTGTGGGTTCGATCCCGACCCTGACGCCTGCTGCTGTATACTTAGAGTTTGCGTCTCTCTAACCACGTGACTTTTCTTTTGTATTGTGCGCGGTGCTTTCAGCGCCACAGCGCGTCGATTTGTAGCGTTTGTTTTCTTTTGTTTGCTGGTGACTGTATTTCATATTGAAATCGCCTCCAGTGCTTTTGCTGCTGGCGGTAATAAAAGTTGTTTAAAAGTCAAGTCTCTCTCTCCCCGTGGTCGCGTGGATTTTTCTCCGGGTCCTCCGGGTTTTCCCTCCACGTGTAGAAACATGCGTTTAGAGTATTTGGCTGCTATACATTTCCACGTGACGAGCCACTTCGTTAGGATATTATTCGTGGCCAGGTTGCTTCTGAAAAAGAGCTGTATAGCTCAGTGAACCCGTACTTAGTAAAATGTAATTAAAAGTAAATAGTAATCTGAGAATAGGTTTTAACCCTTTTTTCTGGCAACAAAACAGCCGTTAAGTTGTTAAAACACCAAACTGAAACCTTTTACAAGGAATCATGTCTGCATTAACCACAATACTTGTGGTCAGAATGCAAACAAAAAAGATACTCTGATAATATATGCATTGTCCTTGAAACTGATTGGTCCACACCAGAGACAGCTTTCTTTTGAGCCTCGTCTTAAATGGTGTTAGACCAGAGGACGCATTCTGACCACAAGTATTGTGGTTAATGCAGACATGATTCCTTGTAAAAGGTTTCAGTTTGGTGTTTTAACAACTTAACACCTGTTTTGTTGCCAGATGAAAGGGAAAAACCTATTCTCATATTTTGGTACTGGCAAAGGAGGCCCCATGATTTTAAAGTAAATAGTCATCTGCACACTCGAGACTGCAGGCCACGCAACGCCACACTCGCTCATTCGTCATGGGCCTTCCCCGTAAGTTCAAGCAAAGGACTCGGTGCCAAGCCGATGAATGTTTTTTTTATTCCCTTCTCTGTAATTGATACCGGGCTAGCAGGAGACGCGGGGCTGCGGGTGGCGATTCCGATTCATGGAGGGGCTGGCGTCACGAAGCGAACGACTGGGGGGGTGGAGGGGGTTCGTTGGTGGGAAAGGTATTTGGGCAGAGCGGACCCCATTATTTTTTGTTCATCGTTTTAATTTTAAAAGTTGACGTCTGTTGGAGTGGCTCAAAGTCCGCACCTGTGTTGCCTCTCAGCCGGCTGACAATGAATCCCGGGGCTTGCTCACCTGGTCTCTACCCCCCCCCCTCTACCCCCAATCCTCCCCCCTCCTACCCCCACCGGGCACCTCGAACTCTACTCGACTGCCAAGGAAATTAAAAACGGGGTTTGCGAGGAATCCACGGCGCTTCTGGATGTTCGAGTGCAGGTGGATTGCGGAGGGTGGCCGGGATTTCACGGCAGGGCACAGGGCCCGACAGCGTGTTAGGAGTTTAAATTTCGATTTAAAGCTTTCGTGACTGCAGGGATTCATCTTCTTGGTTCTTTCGGTAAAGTCACGTAGAAGGGAAATTATGAAACAATAAAGATGAAACATAATAAAATAATTCTTACCACGTTTCGGCCACAACGCAAGCAGCCGTCCTCAGGTGAAGAACAGGTCTGTCATTCAGACGCTGTCTTTCCGAAACGTCGTGAGAATTATTTTATTGTTTTATCTTTATTATTTTATTATTTCCCTTCTACGTGACTTTACCGAAAGAACCAAGAAGAAGCGTGGAGGAGGTTCAGGGCTTTTGGAACACGTCTTGGTGCATGCGATCAAGTAGAGGGGATTTTTGCGGATGGGTGAGACGCGTGTGTGGAATGGAAGCTTCTGGTAAACAATTTGGGAATTTCATGGCAGGATAAGGGTTCAAAACATTTGAGGTTTGGACTAGAACGTGGCTCATGGAATGTGGTCCAGACGTGATCAGGGCTAGACGCACTAATTGGGTACTAGAGGGGGACATTTTTCCTCGCAGTGGATTTTGACTGGCCATCGCACAAAGACGGTCACCGCCCCGGACGGTTTCAGATGCGCTTCTGCGTACGTCTGGAGCGCTCTTCCTTTCCGATATTAGGAAGCCACTGAAGCGATGCACTTTTTAATCATCCAGATTGAAAGCTCATTTCTTTAGAACTGCGTTTCATGTTTAGTTTGTTGTCCTTCCCCCGGACCTCCGATTAGCGCGGTCGGCCACGAATGTTGTGAAAGAAGTTGAACACACAGACTTACATTGTCGACCTGGTAACACTGCCTTTCTCATTTAAGCACTGCGCTCAGGAATCTGTTGACTTTCAGATAATTCTGAGCACCAAGTCAATGTACACAGTCCTCGTCTGATCCTAGTTTAGTCTCATCTCATGTACGGTAATGGCAATTGGCTCTGAATAACACAGTATACACATACACCACTCGTATATGTAACAAAGACAAAAATAGCCCCAAAAAAGCCTTAACAGACTGTTGGGACAAGTGCTGTTAGCGAGCACCAATGAAGGCCGGCACGGCACACGAGGCAGTGGGTGACCAGCACCACGCCCGACCGCCTTTGTCTCCCCAGTGGCGATGTTTACACACCGCACTAGGTACTCATTTGAAGCTGAGTCGACCTAGGGGAGCCCCAAGACCAGTTTTGATAATCGTCACTTATGTTGGCCGTGAGTGGGAATCGAACTCGGATCGCCGGGTTCGTAGCGCAGCGTAGTGCTAACCATTGCACTACCGCTCCCCACTCGTAGACACATATACACACCCACGACACACACACACCCACGACACACACACACGGTACACACTAAGCACCGCGGCGTCTCCCCGTAATTGCAGAGCAATAGCTACCTCCACCTTGCGTCGCGTAGGGATGGTTAACACTGATTGGGAGTCACCTTGGCTCGACTACAGCTGGGCATCAGGGTGGTTGCGATGAGACGCGTGATGTCAGGAGCTTCGAGTCGCTGACTCTTAGGCGAGGGCCACGCTAACCCAAGCCCTCGCCATGGGAATGGTTCCTCGCCGCTGGCTCAGCGTGAGGAGGTGCAGCGGAGAGGGCCCAACTTTCTAGGCCCATGGAACCGGTGAAAGAAGTTGAACACACAGACTTACTCCGTCGGCTTCGTCCTGATCTAAATAAAGATTTTGATTGTCATCGGATTCTGAGCTGCCTAACTCAAGATGGTATTCTTTTTATTTACTTACAGAGAACCATCATAGAAAAGTTGGGAACGTTAGGGGGCCTGGTTGTGAGACGTAAGAACAGGGCCGGAGGGGCGATGTTGGAATTCCCTTACCGCGTAGGTTTGTCGCAGTCACTCTGCAGCACGTGGCACGGAACATCGGACATTGCGACGAGCAACGATGTTGGAATGTTTTTGTCGGGGGGGGGGGGGTTGGGGGGGGGGGCGTCAGGTGTGAGCTCGTACCCTCGTCTCGCTTCCTCTTGGCATCTCCGTTGGCCCGGGGGATGCCCAGGATCCCGCTGATGGAGTAGGAACTGGGCCCCAGGGAGCTCTCCACGGGCGTCATGGCCCCGCTGGACACTGCAATACACGGGGACCACACGGAGACCACATGGAGGCCACACGGGGACCATGTGGGGACAACACGGGAACCACATGGAGGCCACACGGGGACCATGTGGGGACAACACGGGGACCACATGGAGGCCATACGGGGACCATGCGGGGACAACACGGGGACCACATGGAGGCCACACAGGGACCATGTGGGGACAACACGGGGACCACATGGAGGCCACACGGGGACCACATGGAGGCCACACGGGGACCATGTGGGGACAACACGGAGACCACATGGAGGTCACACGGGGACCATGCGGTGACAACACGGGGACCACACAGAGACCACAAAGGGGTCCATGCGGGGAACCACACGGGAACCACACAGAGACCACAGAGGGGACCAGACGGAGACAAGATGAACACCACACGGAGACCACACGGGGGACACATGGAGATCACACAGTGACCATGTGGGGACAACACAGGGACCACACAGAGACCACAAAAGGGACCACACGGAGACAAATGAAGACCACACGGAGACCACACGGGGGACACATGGTGACCACGCGGTGACCACACGGGGCCCACGCGAGGACCACACGGGGACCATATGGAGACCAGATGGAGACAAAATAAAGACCACAAGGAGAAAACGTGGGGGACACATGGAGACCACGTGGTGACCACACGGGGAACATATGGAGACCACATGGAGACAAAATGAAGACCACACGGAGACCACACGGGGGACACATGGAGATCACACAGTGACCACACGGGAACGGCGCTCGGCTCTCGCAAACCAAGCACGGGTGTAGGGCCCCAGGAAGTTCGCTATCGTTTCACGACATCTCTTCTGCCATCGTCGTCATCACCATCGTCGTCGTCACCATCGCCAGTGATGGAAAATCCACTGCTGGATGAAGGCCTCCCCATCGGCACAGTAACCTCCGTGAGGGTCCCGCCGCGATGTATAACACCAGCACGCGAGGAGCTGATTATATCGCTCCATCTCCCTGTCGGATGTCCTCTCGGATCCCATGGCTACCACTCTTGTCTCGACCATCGTCCATCATCCCTTCTGAGTGACAGCTCCTGCCCAAGCCTCCCTGCTTTTATTCTCAATTCGGATGAAGTCATTAATCATGCACGTGGTCTCTAATCCACGTGGCCGAATGTCTTCAAATGCCCATGGTGGTGAGATATTAACTACGTCGCCTGGTACACAGGAGGTTGTGGGTTCGATCTTGACGCTGATGCCCCTGGATATTTGGAGTGTGCGTGTCTCTCTCTCCTCGTGGTTACGTGGATTTTTCTCCGGGTCCTCCGATTTTCCCCTTTACAAAATGTACAAACGCGCGTTTAGAGTATTTGGCTGCGATACATTTCCACGTAATAAGCCACTTCGTTGAGCTATCATTTGTGGCCAGGTCGTTTATGAAAAAGAGCTATATAACTCAGTGAGCCTTATCTGGTAAAATAACAATAATTGAATTTAGTTTTATCCCAGTAGCGTCCTTCACGAACCTCCTCCACAGAGGCCAATCTTGACACCGCTGGTACCAGCCGTCAGCAAGTCCACTCGGCTCCAGAACATCCTTTACCGCATCGGTGGGGAACCTTTTTTCTGCCAAGGGCCATTTGGATATTTATAACATCATTCGCGGGCCATACAAAATTATCAACTTAAAAGTTAGCCCGTTATATTTGGTCAAACGTTTAATCAACTCACCCCTAATGCGATGGCTGGAACTGCTTCTCTTTGGCGAGGCGTGTGATGTTAGCTGGTATTGATGATGTTGCTACTCGCAACTGCTTTTCTAGGTTTGCTCTTAGATTTACTGAATTTCGAGTCCCGCCTGCGGTTGCCTTGGCAGGGCCACACCAAATGATTTCGTGGGCCTCGTACGGCCCGCGGACCGGACGTTCCCCACCACTGCTTTACCGCATCACCTCCATGTCTTCTCTAGCCTGTACCGTGCCCATTTAGGCCCCTCTAACTGGCCAAACAGAAGCTGCTGGGCATGCGGGCAACGTGACCCAACCAAACACAGCTTCGCCTGCAGGGGGATCTCACAGATGGAACTGTGCTCAGATCTTTCAATGATCTGAGCTCCTCACACTATAATCGAGTCTGGTTAAACAAAGATCCCCCGTATAGCTTTAACAGACTCTAGTAGCAAGTGCTGTTAGCGAGCAGCTATGGAGGCCGGAACCGTACACGAGGGGGTGAGTGGCCAGCACCACGCCCGGCCGCCTTTGTCTCCCTCGTAGCGATGTTTACACCCTGCACCAGGTACTCGTTTGAGGCCGAGTCGACCTAGGGGAGGCCCAGGACCGGCTCAGATAATAATCGTCACTGGTGTTGGCTGTGAGCGGGAATCGAACCCGGGTCGCCACCCACACACACACCTATGGTGTGTCCACTGGGCAGTCCTTGTCCTGGGCTGTCTTGAGGGCTGGGATGAAACGGCTGCTGCACCTTGGTCCGGATTATCCTGGGAGTGGGGGGGGGGTAAGGAGGGGGGGGGGCAGAGGCGAGAAGGAAGAGTGACAGGAGGGGGGGGGGTACCACGCCGTCTGTCATTGTCGTGGTGACCGCGAAAACGCCACGCGTCCGTGTGTAACATCACGAGCGAAAGCAAACGCGGGTTGCCCCCCTCTCTTTACGCGGGTTCCATTTGTGTGAGTCGATGCTCCTCGTGCGGAAAACCTGCGCCTACCCAAAGATTCGCTGCATATGCGGGTTGATTTCACTCCTGATATTGTTTCATATTAATCGAGAAGCATTAGCAGCTCAAATGCGCTCGATAACATAGCAAAACAAAACGGGAACAAACATGTCGTGATTTAGTTAGCAGGGGCAGTGCATTGACCGATGAATGAGTGACCCTAACAGAGGGGGCGTGGGGGGGGGTCACGAGAAGGCTACAGGGGAGGGACGGGACCGAGTGGAGGGGCGAGGGGAGGGAAGAGGAAAGGGATGGGCAACGGAGAAGAGGTGGCGAGGCTTTGAGGAAGGAACAGAAGGTTAAGAAGGCGGACTGCTTCATGTACAGGGGGGAGTGTTGAGTCTATGGGCAGTGTTGAGTCTATGGTGCAGTGTTGAGTCTATGAGCAGTGTTGAATCTTTGAGCAGTGATGCGTCCATGAGCAGTGTTGAGTCTATAGGCAGTGTTGAGTCTATGGGCAGTGTTGAGTCTATGAGCAGTGTTGAGTCTATGGGCACTGTTGAGTCTATGGGCAGTGTTGAGTCTATGGGCAGTGTTGAGTCTATGGGCAGTGTTGAGTCTATGGGCAGTGTTGAGTCTATGGGCAGTGTTGAGTCTATGGGCAGTGTTGAGTCTATGGGAAGTGTTTAGTCTATAGGCAGTGTTGAGTCGATGGGCAGTGTTGAGTCTATGGGCAGTGTTGAGTCTATGGGCAGTGTTGAGTCTATGGGCAGTGTTGAGTCTACGGGCAGTGTTGAGTCTACGGGCAGTGTTGAGTCTATGGGCAGTGTTGAGTCTATGGGCACTGTTGAGTCTATGGGCAGTGTTGAGTCTATGGGCGGTGTTGAGTCTATGGGCGGTGTTGAGTCTATGGGCAATGTTGAGTCTATGGGCAGTGTTGAGTCTTTGGGCAGTGTTGAGTCTATGGGCAGTGTTGAGTCTATAGGCAGTGTTGAGTCTATGGGCAGTGTTGAGTGTATGGCAGTGTTGAGTCTATGGGTAGTGTTAGTCTATGGCAGTGTTGAGTCTATGGGCAGTGTTGAGTCTATGGGCAGTGTTGAGTCTATGGGCAGTGTTGAGTCTATGGGCAGTGTTGAGTGCACGGGCAGTATTGAATCTTTGAGCAGTGTTGAGTCTATGGACAGTGTTGAGTCTATGGGCAGTGTTGAGTCCATGAGCAGTGTTGAGTCTATGGGCAGTGTTGAGTCTATGGGCAGTGTTGAGTCTATGGTGCAGTGTTGAGTCTATGGGCAGTGTTTAGTCTATGGCAGTGTTGAGTCTATGGGCAATGTTGAGTCTATGGACAGTGTTGAGGCTATGGGCAGTGTTGAGTCTATGGTGCAGTGTTGAGTCTATGGGCAGTATTGAGTCTATGGCAGTGTTGAGTCCATGAGCAGTGTTGAGTCTATGGGCAGTGTTGAGTCCATGAGCAGTGTTGAGTCTATGGGCAGTGTTGAGTCTATGGACAGTGTTGAGTCCATAAGCAGTGTTGAGTCTATGGGCAGTTCAGACTTTTTATTTCTTCAACAATTGTTGATGGATAGCATCGGTCTGGAAAACCCATAGGCCGACTAACTTAATAACAATCCGTATGTATGCGTAGACATAGAGCAGAGTTCTGCTTATGAAAATATAAACTATAAATATAATCCGGATAGAGCAGGAGGAAGGGGGCCCTGCAATGTCTGCGAACAATATGAATCCCCGTCACTGCGAGCGTCTTAGCCACACTAATCGGGTTCTAGAGGGGACTTTATCCACCCTGACAAACAAATAAAACCACACAGCGCCACGCTGCGTCTGTTCCGTCATTGCTCGGGCCTCTATAACGTGACTTTACCGAAAGAACCAAGAAGATGAATCCCTGCAGTCACGAAAGCTTTAAATCGAAATTTAAAGATATGAAAATTGTATTTTATTTTGCTAGGTAAGGCCCACTGAGCTGTCATATCGCTCTTTTTCAGAAGTAAACTGCCGACAAATGATAGCCCAACGAAGTGGTTTATCTCGTGGAAATGTACAGCAGCCAGACACTCTAAACACACGTTGACTCTCAATGTCGAGGGAACGCCGGAAGGACCCGGAGAAAAATCCACGAGACCACGGGGAGAGAAAGAGACGCAAACTCCAATCATACAACAGGCATCAGGGTCGGGATCAAACCCACGACTAACTGTGTACCAAACGAGGTAGTTAACATCTCGCCACGGTGGGGCCCCGCATATTTAAAGCGTTATTGTTGAAGAACGCGCCACAAAGTTGCAGGCTTTAATAGGTGCTCGCAAACAGCATGTGTCACATAGGCGTGCACTTGACCCCGACAGTCGATGTTAGGCTATAGGGTGTTTGTGAGTGCGTGAAGGCGCTGTTATTTGGATCTTCTTGTCACGAACCCCACCAGCCCTGTCACTCCCTCCCCTACACCCAGTGCCCCCCTCCCTCATGCCCCCCCTCATGCCCGCACCCCTATCAGCCCCTCCCTCTCCCTCCCCCACCACCACCCCCCCCCAATCTTGCAAGCCATAAATGAAGCGTTGGCCGTGATCGATACGGCAAGGATATAAAGATTTATGTGCGCGCGTGTTTGCGGCAAGCCGGGAAATTACAAGCAAATTTGCTGGAGTTATGGTGGTGGTGGTGTGGGTTGGTGAGAGTGCTAGGGAGAGAGTTGCCTGCGGAGAGAGAGAGGACACACAGCGAGAGAGAGAGACAAAGACTTCGAGAGGAGATACATAGACACGCACGAATAATGCACGCGTAAGAGAAACAAAAACAAAAAAAGCTGTTAGCGAGCACCTATGAAGACCAGAACGGTACACGAGGGGGTGTGTGGCCAGTACCACGCCCGGCTGCCTTTGTCTTCCCAGTGGTAATGTTGACACACCGCACCGGGTACTAATTTGAGGCTGAGTCGACCTAGGGAAAGCCAAGCACCGTTTCAGATATTCGTCACTGGTGGTGGCCGTGAGCAGGAATCGAAACTCAGGTCACCGGGTTTGCAGCGCAGCGCGCTAACCACCACACCAGCACTCCCCCACGAAAACAAAGATCCCTCATATAGCATTAACAGACTGTTAGCGAGCACCTATGAAGGCCGGCACGGCATGCCAGCACCGCGCCCGGCCGCAGACACACAGAGACACACACCGAGACAGACACACAGAGACACACACCGAGACAGAGACGCAGACACAGAGAGATGGGGGGAGAGGTACAGAGAGCGAGATACAGAGAGAGAGAGATTTTAGTCCGAGTGCAGTTATGCCAAACGAAGTTTGGTGGATAATAAAGTCGCTGGCATCGCTCGAACACATGATGCACATTGTGACTCAACGCCGCGTTTACAATGAAATTCAGTTCTGGTTTATATAGAAACACATAGACACTCACTCACACACCCATACACTCACTCACACACCCATACACTAACTCACACAGTCACTAACTCACACACACAGATATTTACTCACTCACACACACTTACTCACACACACACAGACATCAACTCACACACACAGACACGTACACACACAGACACTTACCCACTCACACACACAGACACTAACTCACACACATACACTAACTCACACAGTCACTAATTCTCACACACACACACTATCTCACACACACAGACACGTACACACACAGACAATAACTCACACACAGAGACACTAACTGACACATACACACACTTACACACACAGACACTAACTCACACACACAAACTCACACACAGACGCCACTAACTCGCAGACCCGTACACACAGACGCTAAGACACACTTACACACAGACACAAACTCACACACACAAACTCACATACACCGCCACTAACTCACACACACAGACACGTACACACAGCCGCTAACACACACATACACACACTTACACACACAGACACTAACTCACACACACACACACACAGACGCTAACTCACACACACAAACTCACATACACCGCCACCAACTCACACACACAGACACACAGACGCTAACACACACACACAGACACGTACACACACAGACACTAACTCACACACACACACAGACGCTAACTCACACACACAAACTCACATACACCGCCACTAACTCACACACACAGACACACAGACGCTAAGACATACATACACACACTTACACACACAGACACTAACTCACTCTCACACACAGACACTAACTCACACACACACACACACACACAAACTCACATACACCGCCACTAACTCACACACACAGACACATAGACGCTAACACACACATACACACACTTACACACACAGACACTAACTCACTCACACACACAGACACTAACTCACACACACAGACACACACACACACAAACTCACATACACCGCCACTAACTCACACACACAGACACACAGACGCTAACACACACATACACACACTTACACACACAGACACTAACTCACTCACACACACACAGACGCTAACTCACACACACAGACGCTAACTCACACACACACACAGGCACAAGGTCACAAAGACCACCCGTATAGCCTCAACAGATTCATACTCTCAGGTTTTTTTTTCGGTAAAGTCACGTAGGTAAAAAATAAAATTAAAAGTTAATAAAAGTAATAATGGAAATAAAATTACTGTTATTAACTTTTAATTTTATTTTTTTACCTACGTGACTTTACCGAAAAAACCTGAGAGTATGAATCCTTGCAGTCGCGAAAGCTTCAAATATAGGACCTAAACAGATTATTGGGGCAGGTGCTGTTAGCGAGCACCTACTCTATGACGACCGACAGGACACACGAGGGGGTGGGTGACCAGCATCACGCCCGGCCGTCTTTATCTCCCTAGTGGCGATGCTTACAGATCGAGACAAAGTCGGCCGGGCGTGGTGCTGACCACCCACCTCCTCGTATGCCGCGTGCCGGCCTTCATAGGTGCTCATAAATCAACGTTTTTGGGTTTAGATCGCGTTACTTATAAATGTGTCGTAACCCTCCACCACCCGACACGGCCAATCAGTAAAAAAGTGTCACGTTGACAAAAGACAATTAGTTCACTGCTTTAGCCCACCGGTGTGTTGAAGCGTGAAACCACAACATTCATAGGTGCTACTCGCTAACAGCACTTGCCCCAACAGTCTGTGAGGCTATACGAGAGGATCTTTGTCTTTTGGCCGGTATCGGCGGGCGAGCGAGCGGGCGGGGGGCGTCTTAAGCTACAGCCCAGACTCCTTCATCTCGCCTTACGGGGTTCATCTTCCTTCCTCTCGCTGTATTTACCCTTTCACATGTAAATCGGTGCTACCGACACCACGGGGCTCATCTGCCGATTGGCAAACGCGACGAACAAGACGGGGCCTTGTGCGCGCGCCCCGGGTTGGCGAGCACGTCCGGCACGTGGAAATCCACTTTCGTATCGTAGGTTCGGGTTGAGATAGCGGGCTGACGCAGGTCTATTGTGCGCGGTTACCCGAGATCATGTTTAAATTCATAAAGATTCTGAGATAGCTGTGTGTGTGTGTGTGGAGGCTCGTGAAGGACGCTGCTACTGGGCAGGCAGTCGCTCCTCCAACAACAACGGAGGGCAGAGGAGCGATGCTCACAAGAAAGTGTGGAGCACGGGGTGGATAAAACACAGCACGGGCCCAGCTGGTGCATCTATCGGTTATCTCAGTGAGCCAACCCATGTCACCTGGGTTTGTCCCGTGACCTTCCTATCAGCGAGCCTTCGACGCTTCACTTGGCCTCAAAGTGCACCTGGACTGGCACAGGCGCCGTGGTGACGTTACCGTCACTTAGTGGCAAATGGCGGTAAAGTTGTATTCCACGTGTAATGTGTACACACATACAGCACGTGTACACGCACACGTGCTGTACGTGTGCGTGTACACTTGTTCGACTTGACAGCGTTAATTGCTTGGCGTGTCACGTGGGACACACTCCAGTCTCATCCAATAGAGAAGCCGCGTCTCATCCAATAGGGAAGCCTCGTCTCATCGAACAGAGGAGCCTCGTCTCATCCAATAGAAAAGCCTCGTGTCATCCAATAGAGAACTTGCATCTCATCCAATAGACAAGCTTCATCTCATCCAATAGAGAACCCGCGTCTCATTCCGACCATGGCTTGCAAAACGTGGCAAATCTCAGGCTATGCCTCTTCTGACTTATGGAGTCTCACTGTCAAAACTGTGTGGTTGGGTTCGACATGGGTTAAGACCTTCATCCAGCAGTGAATAGACCACGGCTGATTATTGTTGTATTATTGTTACTTCGCTTGTTAACCCAGGAAAGCCTCAGTAAGTCTCATCGACTCGTATTCTCAGGAGGGTATTGCCAAGTTTTTTTGCAGGAGGGTGCGACGTTTCAATGAATGTGTGTACGTATGTAGAACTTATTTCGCACCATACGTAGCCAACCGTGCTAATCGGAGTTGCAAATTACAATAGATTAATTTGAAGGTCAACTTTAAGAATTTGAATGCTTTGGCTGACTCCAGGTGGTACATTCTACAGCAGAAGAACACACAAAGCAGGGATACAGCACACAGACTCCACGCAGAATTCTAGATTTGAAGCTTTCATGACTGCATAGATTCATACTCTTCGGTTTTTTCGGTAAAGTCACGTAGGTAAAAAAGAAAAAAAATAATAAAAAACAATAGAAATAAAATAATAAATCACGACGTTTCGGAGGCAACACAAGTGTCCGTCATCAGGTGGGAACCGTCACAGCTAAATTTACTGCATCACTTGTGATTTGCACCTCCGATTGTTATTTATTTTTTTATTTTTTACCTACGTGACTTTACCGAAAAAAACCTAAGAGTAGGAATCCACGCAGAATGGCACCCGAGTCAGGAATGAACCCCAGGCCCCTTCATGCTGGAAGACGCGAGGTTACACCACCTCGCTACCTTGCCACGTAACTATAACCCTGAACCAAAGACAAAGAGCCACCGTTTAGACTTTACAGACTGTTGGGGCAAGTGCTGTTAGCGAGCACCTAATGGAGGCCAGCATGGAACACCACGCCCGGCCACCTTTGCCTCCCCCAGTGGCGATGTTTACACACCGCACCAGCTACTCGCTTGAGGCTGAGTCAATCATGACCCCACTCACCCACGTCACTCACAGCCATCAACAGGTCAGCACGCGGGATCGGTGGCGCAATGATTAGCGGCACTGCGCTACGAACCCGCCAGACACCCGAGTTCCATTCCCGCTCACAGTCAACAACACCGGCAGTGACGATTATCTGAACCGGTTGGCGACCTACCGCGTGAAAGAAGTTCTCCGTAATACCGTACATACACACATACTCGCTAACAGTACTTGCCCGCCATGGTCTCTTAATGCTACACGGGGCTTGGGGTGGTGGTGTGGGATCTCTGTCTCTCTTAAATTTGGAGCTTTCGTGACTGCAGGAATTACTCTTTGGTTCTTTCGGTAAAGTCACGTATAAAGATAAAATAATAAATTAAATAATAGCATACGACGTTTCGATTGCAACACAAGCAATCATCATCAGGTATAAATGAAAGAGCAACAAAAATCTAGCCATAAAACTATAGACAGACATATAAGCAGACAGATATCACCAAGATACATAGAGAGAGAGAGAGTAACACATGCACAGAGAGGGAGATCGTCTCTGTGGCGAGGCCTTAAATAGACAGAGGGGGGCGGGGGCGGAGAGAGGGAGGGGTTAGAAATGTTTTCTCTAACCCCTCGTATGCTATTATTTAATTTATTATTTTATCTTTATACGTGACTTTACCGAAAGAACCAAAGAGTAATCTCTGTCTTTGTGGGGAGCAGCGGATAGACTCTTGCGAGGAGCACCTGTTAATGGATGAAACGCTGGGAACGCTGTCGGGGTCGCAGACCGCCTCGGCGAGCAGGCGGTCCCGGATCTCCCAGGCGAACATGGTGGGGTTGTGCCGCTTGTACTCGGCAATCTTCTCCACCACCTTGGGAGTCGCCACCTTGGGCTTGGAGCCGCCAATGACGCCCGGTTTGATGCTGCCCGTCTCGTAGTACCTGGCAGGTCACGCGCAGGCGGCGTCATCATCGGTAGCGGCAGCAGTAGCTGAAGTGACTGCTGCTGCTGCTGTTGGCTGTTCGCTCCATCTCTTTCAGCTGTACGGGGGCACAGTGGTGTCGTGCACACCCTCAAACCCCACTACCCCGTGCCTACCACGGTGGAGAGATGTTGACTACCTCGCCTGGTGTACAGGAAGTCGGCGGTTTGATCCCGACCCTGACGCGGTGCTGCATGTTTGAAGTTTGCGGTGTCTCTCTCTGCATTTTTCTCCGGGTCCTCCGGTTTTCCCTCCACGTTTAGAATCAATTTATTTGGCTGATAGGCATTTCGATAATAGAGAGTTTTGGGTTAGTTCGCGTACATATAATTGCGTCGTTAATTGTCCACGTGATAAGCCACTTTGTTCAGCTATCATTTGTGACCAGGTCGATTCTGCAAAAGAGTTATATAGCTTAGTAGGCCGACCCGGTAAATTTTAAAAATAGTTCATAGTTGAACTTAGTTTATATTAAAACCAGAGATGGGGTGTGTAAATCCAAATAAATACAGGGTTCCAGACTTTTCTTGTTGAAATAGACACTGGTGATGCAGTCGGAGTAACATAGGCAGTGGCAGAAGCCATAGTAGCACTATCTGTTGTAGCAGCAGCACTTGTACCCTGAGCAGCAGCCGTAGTTGTAGCAGCAAGCTAAGTTATACCAGCAGTAACAGCAGCAGCAGAATCAGTAACAGCGATAATGGCTATAGCTTGGATTGAAACTCATGTCTGGAGAACTGCTTTTTGTGTTTAGTTTGTTGTCCTTCCCCCACATCCCCGATTAGCACGGTTACCTATGTACGGTGCGAAAGAACTTCCACAAACACAAAGCAGCAGTAATAGAGCAGCAACAACAGCAAGCAGTTGGAGTAACATCATCAGAATCAGCGCCATCATCATCATCGTCGTCATTTCCATCGAAACAGCGTCTGCTCAAAGGGAGGTCGCTCCTTCTCTGCTGCTGCTTCCGCGTCTGGAATGTCGTCTCTCTGCTCCCTGCTTCATCTGCAAACTCCCTGCTTCATCTGCAAACTCGAGACCGATTTCGACTCGTCTGATCCTCATCAGCAGGCCACCGCCCTCGCTCAACCCCCGCCGCTCGTCTTGTCCGTCCGCCTATTCTCTCGTCGCCCATCCCAACATTCGTTTCTGCCCCCCACCCATCTCTCTATCTCTCTCTCCACCAGTCTGCCCGCCCGCCCGCCGGCCTGTTTACTCTTGTCCGCCCACACGCATTCTCGCCGACCCCTCTCCTTCCACCCGTCCATCAGTTCACATCGCGTTCCCCACGCGTCCGACCGTCCGGCTGTCCACTCGCACCGTCCAATTGTCCGCCCACCCGCCCGCCCGTTCGTCTTCCTCTCTGCCCGCTCATCAGCCCACCAAGTTTGTCCACACGTCCATCTGTCCGCACGCCCGCCCGCCCCGCTATTCCGCCAAACTCCAACCCCCGGCACCTCCGAGTAGCACGGTTGGCTACGTACGGTGCGAAAGAAGTCCAGCGTACACATACACACTGCTCACATCCCTCCCACTCCACGCACCGTTCACCTCCCCCCCCCGCACAACTACGCCCGTTCTTCCACCACTCCGCCCACCTGTAAGCCACTGCGCCAACAACTCTCCGCCCGCCTCTCCTGCACTCGGCACACACCTCTGCCACTCTGCCCACACCTCTACTCACACCTCTGCCACTCGTCCCACACCTCTGCCCACACCTGTGCCACTCTGCTCACACCTCTGCCCACACCTCTACTCACACCTCTGCGCACACCTCTACCCACACCTCTGCCACTCTGCCCACACCTCTACTCATACCTCTACTCACACCTCTGCGCACACCTCTGCCACTGTGCCCACACCTCTGCCCACACCTATGCCACTGTGCCCACACCTCTGCCACTGTGCCCACCCACCCACCCTCCACCCGCATCGTCCGTCCGTCCGTCCGCCGACCTGCCGAGGATCTTGGAGACGCACCCGTGCGACACGCGCAGCTGGCGCGAGATGTCGCACGGTCGCACCCCGCTGTGCGCCAACTCCACGATTCTTTGCCGGACCACGTCCGGCAGCGGTCTCCCGTTCACGAACACCCCGCCCAGCTGATTGACCCCGCCGTGCCCTGCGATGCACCCAGTGGGGGTGGTGGGGAAGGTGCAGGGTAGGGGATGGGGTAGACACGGAGGCGACAGAAAGGTAATATAGCGGTTGTTCTGTATTCGCGAATTTGGCCGATTAGTATACTCGACTCATCGGATACCACGAAGGTTGCTGTAGAAAAAGTCTCACATCTCCCCCGCCACCCCCCCCCCCCCCACGTGTGCCGCTGGACGGGAGGTGATAGTATGACTCGGTCGCGTCAATGGCATCAGCCGCGTCGCGCTGGGTGTGGCTTGTAAGGGGTTTCCCGCCTTCGGGAGGATGTGGGGCCTGACGTCGCGTTGGAAGCTGCCCGAGTAATCGACCACGAATAAAGTAGTCGATGATTATTTCAGTCGATTGGTTCACTTAAGCGACCAATAGTCGTGCCAGCTCGACGCTACAATGCCCGCCCTTTAGTCAATTTGTGCTTTGAAGAAGAGCCATTGCCCGAAACGTCGCCTATTGTATATCTTTTAAGGTCTAAACAAACGGCGTTATTGAGGAACGCGCTGATTTTTTAATCCTTTATATTAAGTTCACTTGCTTGCTTGCGCGCTTACGACCGTGCAAATCTTTCGGTCGTTTTTTATCCCACTTCCCGTGATCCAATCGAGCTGACATTTTGCACACAGACTCGTTGTGCGTGACAATTTCTTTTCGTGAAATTTTTTTCCAAAATGTTACACTTTTTAGGCAATTTATTTATTTATTTACCAATTGCTTAATGGTGGCAGGCAATCATCTGACCCATAGGTGGCAGCCATCTCAAGCCAGAGGACGAGAGGACTCTAGCCGCCCGTTTCAAAGACCAATGTGGGCTGGGTTGTGGCCCATTGGACACGCATATAAAGAATTTATATTGAAAAACTTTGTTTTTACGGGTTATTTTTTTCCGTCTCAATCGGAGCCTGCATTTACGACGTACAAAGACAAAGATCGATCTACCGTATAGGCATCATAGGTTCTTGGAGAAAATGTTGCTAGCGAGCACCTATGAAGGTCGGCACGCACGGCACACTAGGGGGTGGGTGGCCAGCACCACGCCCGACCGCCTTTGTTTCCCCAATCGCCATTGAGGCAAGTGCTTCTTTGCGAGCGCTTGCCCCAATGGCGAGGGGTGGATGGCCAATGTTTAACACACGGCACCAGGTACTCATTTGAGGCTGAGTCGACCTAGTGGAGGCCCAGGTCCGGTTCAGGTAATCGTCACTGGTGGTGGCCGTGAACAGGGCATCGAACTCGGGTGGCTGGGTTCGTAACGCAGCGTAGCGCTAACCGCTGCACGACTGCTCCCCATCAACAACAACAACAACCGCCATTCGCCACGAAGTGGCGGTGACGTCACCACGACGTTTGTGCCAGGCTAGGTGCACCTTGAGGCCACGTGAAGTGTCGAACGCCCGCTGGCAGGAGGTCACGGGGCAGACCCAGCAGATGCCACAGGTCGACTGACTGAGACGACTGGCTGATGCATAGAGTTACCCCATAGATTTACACACTACCTGCTACTCCTCATTCATATGTATGCTAATATAAGTGATGAACACGTTCAAATGATGATGTTAAAAACAGATCACATTTTCACATAACTTACCGCAATATATGACAAATATTAAATATTCGTATTTCAATACAGTTGTTTTTAAATAGTGATGATAATAATGAATTAACGACCCTTTGTCAATCCATTGCTGGATGAAAACCTCTCGATGCCGTACCGGTCATGGGAAGTTGTTTGACCATACTTCACCACGCTGGTCACTCACTGATGTTAGCCGTGGTCGGGAATCCAACTTGTCGCCCGCGGTCGATGCACGTTGCAGTGCGCTAACCGCTGCGCCACCGCTCCCCCCATCTCTCCCCACGAAACATGATGACGTAGCAAATGCATTGCTACGTACAGACTTCTTGCAGTAAGTTACTGAATGAAATAACAAAACGTTACCGCCATCACCGCATTAGAAGATTCGCTGCCCCCCACCCGTATATGGCCCCTGTACTGCAAGTGAGGGTGATGCGTCTTATAAACCGGTGTAGGTTTGCGTGCGTCTTACTTTTCGGTGCGTCTTATATTCCGGCGCGTACGATAATTATCGGCTCAAGTTAATTTGCGTGTATAAAAAATAAATAAACCCAAACACGTCATTACGGACTACAGGGGACTATTGTAAACACCAGCGGCGTTATAAACATGTTAAGAATGTGTTGGCGTTCAAATGTAAGCAAAAAAACCACACCACATTTATACATAATAGGCCTGTTAAATGTGCAATAGTAGTCAGTGGCCAGCTTCACTTTGCTTTTTATCGGCTCTAGCGTGTCACTCCGCGGGAGACGAATTGGTTGGTGGTGTTGGTCGCGTGTACATTCGTTCAGCACGAGCCCGACGGATATTTACTGCGTGCAATGTACAGGCGTGCAGAACATTACATGCACATTAACGCGCACGCATAAAGATCCTCCGTATAGCCTTAGCAGACTGTTGGGGAAGAAGCTGTTTGCGAGTAGCACCTATGATTGGGTGGGTGACCAGCAACCCGCCCGACCGCCTTTGTCTCCCAAGTGGCGATGTTTACACATCGCACCAGATACTCATTTGCGGCTGAGTCGACCTAGGGGAGGCCCGGGACCGGTTAAAAAAATCGTCACTGGGTGTTGGCCGTGTGCGGGAATCGAACTCGTGTCGCCGGGTTCATAGCGCAGCGCGCTAACCGCTACACCACCGCTCCCCATACGTCTTAACACACACGCACAGACACACACACAGATACATGACGGAGAGGGTACGGCTGTCATCTAGTAGTGGACGAACACAAGGGCTTTACGCGTGTATACAGCACGAGCCTTGGCCAGGCGCCGAGCTTTAGGATGAACGTGCGCTCTGAGTGATGTCAATCGATCTCGATGCCCTAATTTCTCTGGGGCCCAAGTGGGGGGGGGGGGGCGGGGGGTCAGATCGTCTACTAAAAATGTGCGTCGTAAATCCCTCCTCCACCCGACACAGCCAATGAACGAGCTTGACGCGTGCCCCGTTCGCGAACATTATCGCGACGTCCATCGGTCACTCGGCTTCCTATAGCCCTTCTCGAACACGGGGGTAGCGTCTCCATTTGCCACTCGGGTTCACGATGAGTCCATCGCGCGTGAGATTATTTCCTTGCGTAAGATGCGCAAAGTTGCGTGTGCTCGTGCAGACGGGGGGGGGAGGGTGGAACGTCGGCGCAGTGGGTAGCGCACGGTGATTGACGGCGACAGAGTGAGCGAGCGAGCGCTCTCGTGAGTGAACGAATACGTTGAGCGAATGAATGAAACTCGTGAGCGAGCGAGTCAATGAGAGCAAACGAGCGAGAGCGGATGAGCGAGCGAGCGGATGAACTGCGTACGATAGAGTGGGTGACGCAGTGGGCGAGCGAGCGGAAGAGTGAGTGAGAGCCCGATCAAGCGAACGAGCGAGAGAGTGAATAGGCGACTGAGTGGATACGTCGGTGAATGAAGGAGTGTGCGAGTGAATGAGCAGGTGGAGGGATAGATCGAGCGAACGACAGCGAGTGAATATGCGACTGTGGGAATGACCCACTGAATGAGTGAGCGAGCGAGCGAGGGTCTGAGTGAGTGAATGAAACGGAGAGAGAGCGAGGAAATAAGCGAAATTAATAAATGGATGAGTGAGAAATTCCGCTATTGCTCGCATTTTCATCCCATAACGTTCTTGCAGCCAGCCGTAGCTCACAACACAACAGCCATCCATTAGCGTAACACTCGTGCTGTGTGTGTGTGGAGTTGTTTGGTGTGTGTGTGGAGTTGTTGAGTGTGTGTGTGTGGAGTTATTGAGTGTGTGTGTGGAGTTGTTGAGTGTGTATGTGTGGAGTTGTTGAGTCTGTGTGTGAGGCTAGCGCTGCGCTACGAACCCGGCGACACGAGTTCGATTCCCGTTCATCGCCAAACATCAGTGGCGAATGTCTGACACGGTACTGGGCCTCCCCTAGGTCGACTCATCCTTATACAAGTAGCTGGTGCGATGTGTAAACATCGCCACTGGGGAGACAAAGGCGGTCGGGCATGGTTCTGGCCACCCACCCCTCGTGTGCCGTGGCGGCCTTCAAAGGTTGTTCGCTAACATCACTTGCCCCAACAGTCTGTTTAGGCTACACGGGGGATCTTTGTCTTTGTTATTGAGTATGTGTGAGTTATTGTGTCGTTTAGTGTGTGTTGATTTATTGAGTGTGTGTGTGTAGTTGTTGATGGTGTACGCTGTATAACATCCACATTGTTTGTGTATGTATATTTGCACATGTGTAAACATCAGCACTGGGGAGACAAAGGCGGCCGGGCGTGGTGCTGTTCCACACCACCCCCTCGGTGCGACTCGCTAAGAGCTTTTGCCCCAACACGCCTGTTCAAGGCTATACGGGGATCTTTTTATTTGCGGAGAGTTAGCGGAGTAGTGGTTAGCAGCGCACTGCAATGATGAAACCGGTCACCTGAGTTCGATTCCCAGCCGTGGCAAACGGCAGATAAACGAAGCCGTTCTGGGCCTCCGCTAGGCTGACTCAGCCTTGAATGCCTACACAACGGCGGGCTGGTGGGCAAAATGCTGGCTAGACCAGCCTCATTGCGAGCTTCCATAAGTCGACAGCACTTGCCTCTGTAGTCTGTAAGAGTTGTGCATGGCTACACACGAACCAATGTGTGTGTGTACATGTGAGCGCATTATATATATGTGCGGAGCGGTGGTGTAGTGGTTAGCGCACTGCGCTTCGAAACGGGCGAAGCGATGTTAAATTCTCACTCTTGGTCACCAACATCAGTGGCGACGATTTTAATTGTTCCTAGGCCTCCTCTAGGTTGACTCAGCCTTAAATGAGTATTGGGTGCTGCGGGTAAACATCAGCATTGGGGAAACAAAGGCGGTCGGGCGTGGTGCGTTTGCCACCCATCACCTCGTGTGCATATCTTGGCGTTAATGCTCGCTAACAGCACTTGTCCCAACAGTCTTTTAAGGCTATACGGGGGATCTTTGTCTTCGTGTCGTGTGTGTGTTGGTGTGCATCTACGAGTATATATGTCGTATAAAAACAGCCGGTTTGTAACGTCCCCCCGTATATCTTCCACAGGTTTAGGGGCCATCCGTTTAGTGCGTACGCATGGAGGGAGGAGGGGGGGTAACCCAAATGTGTACGCGTGCGTATGGGGGGTGGGTCTACTGACAATGTACGCATAGGAAACGGGGGGGGGGGGGGGAAGCCTCGATAATAATTTGTCTACATTGGCCTTCAAATGAGTTAGATCGTCCGGCGGTGGACTGTTTTCTTCAACACGTTAATATGATTAATCCTTGATCGTTTCTGCGTGGATTAAATATCGGCCGCTCTAGAGGATTCTGGGGGGGGGGGGGTGCGTCAGGCGTACGTACGCAGGTGGGGGGGGGATGAAAAGTCCGCGTGCGTACAGGGAGGGGGGGAGGGGGGGAGGGGGGGAGGGGGGGAGGGGTCAAGTTTTGACAGATTTTTTGCGTTCCTACTAAATGGATGGCCCCTAACGGAGCAAGTGCACACATACACATGGGGACATTAACACGAAAACACACAAAGACAAAGATCCCCCTTATAGCCTTAACAGACTGTTGGGGCAAGTGCTATTAGCGAGCGCCTATGAAGGCTCGCACGGCACACGAAGGGGTGGGTGGCCAGCACCACGCCCGGCCGCCTTTGTCTTCCCAGTGCGACGTTTATACACCACACCAGGTACTCTTTTGAGGCTGAGTTGACCGAGTGGAGATCCCAGACAGGTTCAAATCATCGTCACCGGTGTTGGCCGTGAGCGGAAATCGAACTCGGGTCGCTGGTTCATAGCGCAGCGCGCTAACCACTGGCCCACCGCTCTATTTTCTGTTACATATATACATATACGTGCGGACACGCAACTGCACACGCATTCACACGCATTCACACGTCAAAGCAGGCACACTAACGCATCGCGCGTGCCGCCTGAATGTTGAATGTTGTAACACGCGCTTCAAGCTGTGCATTAAGCACGTGACAGTACAACAGATACAGCTGGCTGTAAGAGCGTTAATGGATGAAGATGCGAGCAATAGCGGAATTTCTCACTCATCCAAAAAATAAATAAAAACAATGTATTGTATATTAGTCGACGTTTCGGGGGAATGGGCCTTCTTCATGGCAGAGCGATGAATAAGGGCAATTGCCAGAAACGTCGCCTAATTTATATCGTTATATGTTTGTTTTCCAGGCCGGTCTTAGTGAAGATTGCGTTAAAAGTCACGTGTTAAGTTGTAGTTGTTTGCGTAAAACTGCCAACGTGCTATCACAAGTATATATGAATGTATATATTTATATGGATAGTATACGCACACATTAAATTGTTTTACCGAGTCGAATATTTTACACCGTAAATAACATGCGTGTTGTACAAATATATTCGTTTTGCTTGTTGGTGTCACTAATATTAAGGGGTATCATATAAATTACAATATTTGTCTTTATATCTGACTTGCCCTATGTCTAAGTACGAGAGATAATTATTGATTAATAATTTACGGGAATTAATCTCTCGTTCACTGAACCTATCCAACGTAATTACATAAATCTTATCGTAGCAGAAAAATAACACATTTCAATTAAGATCAGGGCATCATTTCTCAAAGGATGTTTTCCGAAGCTCAGTCCCGAACAACTCCGGCTGGAATTAACCCGTGATTATGATGAATGTGTGATGTATGTATGATGTATGTATGATGTATGTATGTATGTTGAACGTCTTTCACACCGTATGTATCCAGCCGTGCTAATCGAAGGTCCTGGGGGAAGGACAACAAACTAAGCACAAAAATCGGTTCTAAAGAAATTAGTTATGAATCTAGATGATGATTTAAAAGTGATGATATTTTTATTTAAAAATAATTTGTCAGCAAGAAAATCTCACGGATTCTCACCACTCGCATTTACGACGGTCCGATATTTGGATGTTTGTCCAATTTCATTATTTGTCAAATTCCCATTGAATTGTTGTTACTGTGTTCAACATGTGGTGTTAGCGAACCGGTTATTGTTTTGTCATCACAAGTCTATATGTATACATTGTCGTCACGCTTAACGATACTACAAATCGTTTACAACCATTTGTCAATGTACTTTCTGCACGGAAGCTCTCCCCCTGCCGTCACGATAGGTGAGGATTCATTGGGCATACTTCACCACGCTGGTCAATGCGGGTTGGTTAACAGTGGCGGGTTGTTGGGGGGGTCCGTGGGGGATGGGGGGGTATCACTCGCCACTGATGTTGGCTGTTGACGGGAATCAAACTCGTAATCGCCGATGGTCGTAGCGCAGTGCGCTAACCATTGCGCCACCGCTCCACCCGTCACTCAACCCGTTACGTTATACAGTTATGCGCAGTTGTGTGTGTTTCATACGAGAAGGTTAATGAATTATGTTGAGAGCCAAAGCCAGTACTTTACTGATAATAGAACACTAACATAATTGTATACTCGCTCTTTAGACTGATATTTGTATGCAATCATGAATTGTAAAACAAATATATAGTTGAGCAGGATATGTGTGTGTTACGATGTTACGCAAATCTGTCAATGTAGCGACACTTTTGCACAGTTGACATATCCAACATAATTACGTAAAGTTACGGTGTTGGAGATCGCTGCTGCTGCTGCTGCTGCGTTGGCGGTGATGCAAAAGCAGAAATAACTACACAAACCAACACCACATTCATCAGTAAACATATATAATGGCTGACGTTTCTGGCAACGGCCCTTCTTCATAACAGTCATAAATAGTCCATTAAAACCGTTGCTCAAATTAACACCTTAAAACTTAACCCTAAAACATCCACACTCTGACCGGCGTGGTGAAGTATGATCAAACAACCTCAACGACCACCACGTCACAGAGAAGGCCTTCATCCATCAGTGCATTGACGACGGGATGTACATTGTTATCACTTATTATTTAAGCTTAAGATACACCTCTGCTCAGCGAGGCTTTCCTCGAAAAATAAACAACATAATTCTTCATAATCAAGTTTTTTGGGTTAGATCGCGTTATTTATAAATGTGTCGTAACCCTCCACCACCCGACACGGCCAATCAGCAAAAAAGTGTCACGTTGACAAAAGACAAATAGTTCACTACTTTAGCCCACCGGTGTGTTGAAGAGTGAATCCACAACATTTACGGTAATATTGGTCGCGAAAGCGTACGAGTTAAACTAACATAATTCTTGCTGTCATATTATCCGGATTGTAAGACGAATTTTTATCGAGTGTTTTTCCCAAAAAAGTTCTGGGTGCGTCTTATAATTCGATAGATGTAAGACAAGATTTGTGTTACTCTATTGACAGCCGGTATCATTATTATAATGGTATTATTGTATTACATATGCGAATGTGCATGGTGAGCGGTAGTGTAGTGGTTAGTGTGGCGACGCAAGTTCGATTCCAGCTCATGGCCAATAGCAGTGACAGCGAATATATGAAATGGTCCTGGGCCTCCCCTAGGTCGACTCGGCCTCAAATCAGTAGCTGTTGCGATGTGTAAAATAAAATAAAAACATGTGCATCGTATTTAGTGCTCGCTAACAACTGTCTGTTAAAGGCTATATATGTGGCGGTGGTCTTTGTAGTTAAGTATGATAGAGAGTTGGTGAAACGATTTTACGTTCTTAATGGTCATAACCACAGGCACGCCAAGAACACACCACACACACACGCAGATACATATAGGCACACACGCCCTTCATACACGCCACAACACAAAAGCACACGCAAACCAACGTACATCCGAACGCATGCCACCTTACCCACAAAGACAACAACAACAACACACACAGACCATGAACACGATTTCACAAATAACACAGCAGTAACCGACAGACACTTACACACCAGCAAACACACACGTTCATAACGAAGACAAAGACACCCGTATAGCCTTAACATGGGAAAGTGCTGTTAGCGAGCACTTGTGAAGGCTGGCACGCACGGCACACGAGGGGTTGCGTGGCCGATGTGTACACACGGCACCAGGTACTCATTTGAGGCTGAGTCGACCTAGGAGAGGCCCACGACCGGTCAAGATAATTGTCACCGCTGTTGGCCATGAGCGGGAATCGAACTCGAGTAGGCGGGTTCGTAGCGCAGCGCGCTAACCACTACGCCACCGCTCCCGACATGTACACACATGTATACCAACACGCGCGCAGAACGATGGAAATACGTGCACACACGCGTGTCATCCAGAATAGCACACAGACACTCACACTCACACCACGCAACAACACGCACACCCCAACAAACGAATACACCCCACGCCACTCACTCGCACTTTAGTCTTAAAGACAAAGATCCTCCGTATAGCCTTAACAGATTGTTGCTATTAGGGAGCACCTATGAAGGCCCGAACAGTACACGAGGGGGAGGGTGGCCAGAACCACGCGCGACCGCCTTTGTCTCCCTATTGGCGATGATTTTAAACGCCCCCACCAGGTACTTACTAATTCAGGCTGAGTCGACCTAGGGGAGGCCCAGGACTAGTTCAGCTAATCGTCACTGGTATTGACCGCGCGCTAACCGCTACATACGTACACTCACATCAACACACATCACACACACGCGTTTGTAGGACAACTTACAATCACAGACCAAAGTGTGCACACACGCACGCAGAGTCGCACTCACGATATGTCAGACGTACGCACACAATCCACACGAACTTCACTTGCACACACACACACACACGCACTCAGACGCACACGTGCCTACAGCAACAAAGACAAGGATCCCCTCTATAGCCTGCAGAGACTCGTTGGGACAAGTGCTGTTCGCGAGCACCTATGAAGGCCGGAACGGTACACGAGCGGCAATGGAACGCGGGTTCGTAGCGCAGTGCGCTAACCACGCCACTACCGCTCCACACTACCAACGCACATTCGATACAATAACAAAGATCCCCCGCATAGCCTGAACATACTATTCGGGCAAGTGCTGTTTGCGACTACGTATGGAGGTGGGGACGGGGCACGAGAGGGTGGGTGGCCAGCACCACGCCCGGTCGCTTTTTGTCTCCCCAGTGGCGATGTTTACACACCGCACAAGCTACTCATTGAGACTGAGTCGACCTAGGGGAGGCCCATCACTCGTTCAGATCATCGTCACTGGTGTTGGCCGTGAGCGGGAATCGAACTCGGGATAACCGTGGTTCGTAGCACAGCACAGCGCTAACAGCTCATCCTCTACACACACACACAGACCAACACACACGCACACACTCAGACCAACACGCACACACACGCACACTCAGACCAACACGCACATACACACTCAGACCAACACACACACACACACACTCAGACCAACACGCACACACGCACACTCAGACCAACACGCACATACACACTCAGACCAACACGCATACACACACTCAGACCAACACGCACATACACACTCAGACCAACACGCACATACACACTCAGACCAACACGCACATACACACTCAGACCAACACGCATACACACACTCAGACCAACACGCATACACACGCACACTCAGACCACACGCACACACACACACTCAGATCAACACGCATACACACACTCAGACCAACACACGCACACACACACACTCAGATCAACACGCATACAAAAACTCAGACCAACACACACAACCACACTCAGACCAACACGCACACACACACACTCAGATCAACACACGCACACTCAGACCAACACACGCACATACACACACTCAGATCAACACACACACACACTCAGACCAACACACGCACACTCAGACCAACACGAACACACACACACACTCAGACCAAGACGAACGCACACACACACT
Source organism: Lethenteron reissneri (assembly GCF_015708825.2). Lineage (NCBI taxonomy): Eukaryota > Metazoa > Chordata > Hyperoartia > Petromyzontiformes > Petromyzontidae > Lethenteron > Lethenteron reissneri. Next base: position 6,600,830 of record NC_083825.1, on the reverse strand, counting down.
CAGACCAAGACGTATACACACACTTAGACCAACACACGCACACTCAGACCAACACGCACACACACGCACACTCAGTCCAACACGCACACCCACACACACTCAGACCAACACGCACACACGCACACACTCAGACCAACACGCACACACTCAGACCAACACGCACACACTCCGACCAACACGCACACACACACTCTCAGACCAACACGCATACACACACTCAGACCAACACACGCACATTCAGACCAACACGCACACGCACACACACTCAGACCAACACGAACACACACTCAGACCAACACGCACACACACGCACACGCTCAGACCAACATGCACACACACACACACACTAAGACCAACACGAACACACACTCCGACCAACACGCACACACACGCACACTCAGACCAACACGCACACACTCAGACCAACACACACACACACGCTCAGACCAACACGCACACACACTCAGACCAACACGCACACACACTCAGACCAACACGCACACACACTCAGACCAACACGCACATACACACTCAGACCAACACGCACACACTCAGACCAACACGCACACACACTCAGACCAACACGCACACACACACTCAGACCAACACGCACACACACACTCAGACCAACACACACACACACACACTCAGACCAACACGCATACACACACTCAGACCAACACACGCACACACACTCAGACCAACACGCACACACACACTCAGACCAACACACACACACACATGCGTCGTCCCCAGCTCACTCCTCCATCTCCACCTCGTCCATCCGCGCGCGACCCCAGGGCGTACTCACTGTGCATGCTGACGAAGGGGTCCCCCTTACAGTGGAGGTCCATAATGGCGGGCTCGTAGTCGTTGTGGGGGGCGCGGGGTGGGTAGATGATGCTGCTGGTGGTGGTGGGGTAAATGGCGGGGGGGGGGGGGGGGGTGGGTCCACCGGTGGAGGGAGGTGCCGCGAACCGCAGAGGAGCCAAGTTTGATTCCTCGCTCAGCTCCGCTCCAAACCCGCGTCTTGAGACTCGGGGGTCATCATCGGGTCCGTTACATCGGGAGCACCCAGGACGTGCCTCGAGGCGGTTTGGTGGTGGTGGGTGGTGGTGGTGGGTGGTGGGTGGTGGTGGTGGGTGGTGGTGGGTGGTGGGTGATGGTGGTGGATGGTGGGTGGTGGGTCTCTTAGCTGAGTTGCGGCGAAAACTGAACAAAAATCTTAAACCGCCACTTCTTCGAATCGACAGGCCTCCCCCTCCTTTTTCTCGTTCCGGGGAACGTTTCCAGGCCGGGAGCTCCCCCGTTGCTTCCTCGCCACGCACGCCACTGCGCCAACTCAGCCGTGGAACACCGCTGGGGAACCCGAGTCTTCGTGATGGGAAGACTTCTCTGTCTCTCCCCCACGTCTCTCCCCCCACGTCTCTCCCCCCACGTCTATTCTCCCCCACGTCTCTCCCCCCACGTCTCTCCCCCCACGTCTCTCCCCCCACGTCTTCCCCGCTCTACAGCTTCTGTCTGCAACTCGCCGTGTGTCTGCGTGTCTCTAACTCTCTAGTTCTACATGTCTCTTCGTGTCTATCTACCGCGTGTCTCCCTCGCACCGTGTGTCTCTCTCCGTGGCTTTGCGCGTCTTTTCGTGCCCTCCGTCTTCCGATAATCTCCGCGTGTCTCTCTTTGTCTGTCCCTCCGTGTCTCTCTCGCTCTGTGCGTTCCCCCCGATGTCTTCCCACTCTGTTTGCGGCTCTGCGTGTCTCCGTCTCTCTGTCTCCGTGTCTCTCTCTCTGTCTCCGTGTCTCTCTCTCTGTCTCCGTGTCTCACCGACGCACGTGTTCCCGTCTTCTGCTCATCGTCGCCACTACGTCGCCTCGGCGCGAACTCGGGCGGTCGAGACGTGTCTGAATCGAGGGAGACATCGCGAGAGTTCTGCAGCCCCCGAGTTAACTTCTCCCCTTGCTCCGAGTCCACGCTGTTACAACTCGAACAAGTCGCGTCTGAGTTGGATGGTTGCTCGCTGATTGCGATGGAGTTCCTTAAAGCTCATCCGCCGATTCGGCTACTTGACAGGTTGCACGACCGCGTTCGTGATCGTTGCCATCGCAACCACCCACCACTGCCATCGTAATCTTCATAATAATGGTAAAAAAAAACTGTGGAACTGCGTTAAGTTAAACACGTGCTATTAATCTCGTCCATTATAAAACTGCGAAATATTTCACAAAATATTTTTTTACAAAATCACACCCCGAAGACCTTCACCAACAACATCAATAGCAACGGATGTATCGTCCAACTTGAGAATTTGAAAAAAAAAAAAAATCTTTCTCGTCTTCGAGTCGCGAATCCCGAGGAGAAGGAGGAAGAGGAGCGCGATGAAGATGATGCTGACGACGACGAGCCGCGAAGCCTCTTCCAAATTCCTCCGCGCGTCTTGCGTTCCACTCCCGAGTCTGAGATTAACAAGTATTTGCTTTTCCCCACCGCTAACTTCTTTGACGTTCACTCGACGGTGTCGTTTGCTCGCTCGCGTCTCGATCCGAACGGGGCATGGGGACGCCCGTGCGGTCTCAGCTCGCGCGCGCGTCAATGGGGATGCGAGCGACGTGAGACGGCTGGGTGGGATGAGCTGGAAGAGGGGCGAGAGAGAGAGGGAGAGGCACGGGGAGGAGGGAGACGCACTGGGGGAAGGGATCTGTGCACAGAGAGAGAGAGAGCGATGAGGAGAGGGAGAGAGAGGAGGAGGAATGGGCCAAAGCGTCACGGGATCTCTGACCAATGGTAACCCGACTTCGGTATCTAACTGATACGCAATTAGCCTCCTAATGTGTCCGGTGACAGCCATTAGGCAGGCGCTGTAGGGGATGCGATCCTTGTTCAAGATGAGCAGCGTCCGGGAGCTGTTCTATCCACTGCTGGATGAAGGCATCCCGCAAAGGCACAAACCGTCTCGCGCCATCTCGCTTCTAGTAAACAATCCCGCGTGCATCGTCTTGGTTCTTTCTCTGTCTACTTGACAGACCTGTTCTCCACCTGAAGACGGCTGCTTGCGTTGTGGCCGAAACGTCGTGAGAATTATTTTATTATGTTTTATTTTTATTATTTTATTATTTTCCTTCTACGTGACTTTACCGAAAGAACCAAGACGATGAATCCCTGCAGTCACGAAAGCTTGAAATCTAAAAATCCCGCGTGCGCCTGCAACGCGACGAGCTGATTCATCGCTCCGTCTACCCCCGTGCACGTCCCATCGGACGCGTTCTGTTGCTGGGCTGCCCCACTCGCTCCCGTTGTGGTCTCCATCCCAACCACCCGCCATCGATCTCTCTCTCTCTCTCGAGGAAAGCCGTCACGGATCGAGGTTGCGGCGATGATGGCCGAATGTGTCTCTCAGTCTCCGCGATTTGTCCGTCAGCTCGGTCGCGTTGTGTCACGCGCGGCTGTCGTTCCATCACCGCCACCACCACCACCACCATCATCATCGTTATCGTTGCGCCTTGCAAGTCGCGCGCTCTCGCGTGTGAACACGGAGAGAGGAAGACGCGCCTTAGAGGACAACCGCAAACTAGGCGTAGGTTAGGAAAGGTAAGCGGGGCTTGCTGAAGACGCGCACGTGGCTTCGAAGGGACGATGATGCACGTGGTCGAGACGGACTGTGGACTGTCAGGCACAACGAGGGAACACGGCCCGGAGTAGAAGTGCAGCGATGCGGGGACTGCAGGAGGTGTTGCGTGGATTGTTACATCGTAATGCGTCACGAGGCCACTTGGGAGGGCCTTCATCTAGCAGCGGATTCATCATGGCTGCTGCTGCTGCTGATGATGATGATTGCAATTTACCCGCTAAACAAATGTGAATTCTTATCCCGAACCAACAACCAGAAGCGCTTCTGATTCGCTCTGAACGAAGCGGTGGTGGCTATGGACGCGCCCTGCAGTTCAGCACCGTGGAGGCGGCAGCGGCTGGGATTGGTGGATCACGGCGCAGATGCTGGGGAACTCTCATTCTCCTGGGCGCGCGTCGGGAAGGTGGCATCACCCCGCGGCCAGAGGCGTCCCCAGGCCACGGCGAATCCTCGGGGCGACGCCCCCCTGGGCCCCGCGCTTTGGGGAGCCCCGCGCCGTCGACGTCACGGTGTCTGATGATGACGACGACGATGGCGTCATACTGACGGTTTAGTTTGAAGTCGTTGGGGGGGGGGCACGCGGTGCGAGTCGCCTCCCCCCCCCAAATCCTATCATGGAGGGCCCTGGCATTGCCATGGCTCGACAGGAGAAGGCGGTACTATTAAAACTATTAAATTATTTTACCGGGTAAGGCCCACTGAGCTATATATGTCTTATTCAGAAGCGACAAATGATAGCTCAACAAAGTGGATTATCACGTAAAATGTACAGCAGCCAAACGCCCGAAGCGCACGTTTCTAAATGTGGAGGGAAAAACCGGAGGGGCCCGGAGAAAATAAATCCACGCGACCACGGAGAGAGAGAGACACGCAAACACCAAATATACAGCAGCAGGCGTCAGGGGTCGGGATCGAACCCACGCCCTCCTGTATACCAGGCGAGGTAGTTAACATCTCCTAGCTACTGTGATGATGATGAGAGAGACACACAAACTCCAAATATACAGCAGCAGGCGTCAGGGGTCGGCATCGAACCCACGAACTCCTGTATATCAAGCGAAGTAGTTAACATCTCATAGCCACCGTGAAGATGATGAGAGAGCCACGGAGACTCCAAATATATAACGGCAGGCATCGTCAGAGTCGGGATCGAACCCACGACCTCCTGTAGACCAGCCGAGGTAGTTAACATATCCTAGCCACCGTGGCTCATCCGTCCCTCCCATATGGGATAGAGTGTTACGCCCTCGCACGCGTGGTGGGGTTTTTTCCGGGTGCTCCGCTTTTCTCCCACGTGTATGATAAACACTCATTGAGTGACTGAAAACATTTTCATAATACGGAGGATTGCAGAGCTTGGGCAATTGTTGGTAGCGCTGCCTGGCTGCTGCTGCTGCTCCCTTCCAGAGTTGTCCGTGTGTCCTCGGCGACTGTGGGAGATGCTATTTGTATGAACGATGACGAAGAGACTCTATGCATAAAACTAAAATATATATAATGATGCTGGCGTGCTGAAATACATTTCTCAATGCATAGGTGGGGGCGGGGGGTGGAGATGGAGGTGAAGGGTGGAGGTGACCCTTATCATCCAGCAGTGGATTGTGGAGGAAAGGGGGGGGGACCCTGTGCAATGTTCCAATGTTCCACTACGGTTAGGGTGAACGCGCTTTATCCTGCACGCAGTTCAAGTGGCGGTGGTTTAATGAATCCGTGTGCCACGGTGTAATGGAAGGGGCTGCTCCCACCTCTAACGGCGACAGCTGTAAAACCAACAGCCTGTGCATGTCCGCTGGCTGTATTTCCAAGTGTAAGTAGTACATCGACCGCCCGCCTTTGGATGTCACAGGCGAGAGACAGGCCGCGTGTATGTATGTGTGTGTGTATTTACTTATCATGCAGAAGAGATGGAGCTGATGCGGTACGGGAGGATGTGGAGCTGAGTGGACTTGCTGAAGACTGGTAACCAGCGGTGTCAAGATCGGCCTCTATGGAGGAGGCTCGTGAAGGACGCTGCTGGACAATTGGAGGCAGTCGCCCTCTATCAACAATTGAAGGCAGAGGAGCGACGCTCACAACAACGACCGGAGCGCCTGGCGACTAAAATAGAACAAGTTGGCACAGTAGGGGGTACAGCTGGTGGTGCATGGACCAGTCATCTCAGTCAGCCAACCCATGGCACCTACTGGGTCTGTCCCGAGACCTCCTCCTGCCAGCGAGCCTTCGACACTTCACGTGGTCTCAAAGTGCACCTAGCCTGGCACAGGACTCCCCGACAGGATACGGCTCGGCTCGCTTCTGACGGCCTTCGCTCGCGACAGGCGAACACGCGATGGGACCTCTCGTCGCCGGCAGTGTTCCCGTCGACCAAACGATGCTTTTGCTGCGTTTGGCGGTCGTGCACAGGCACAATTAAACACACAACTCAACACATCGGTTCCATAGTGCACCGTGGCCTTACAAGTAAAGCGTATGATAGGCGACGTTTCGGGCAATGACCCTTATTCATAGCACAACTAGAGAGGCGGCAGATAGTCGGAGCTGATAAAAGTCGAGAGCGAGTGAATACTAGTCGTGACTGATCTGCCCATCACTGGTCTCGCGATGTGATATGAAGAAGGACCATGTCCCGACACGTCCCCTGTAATACGCAGTACTTATTGCTGCTGAGGCCACAATGGAAGTCACACTCGGTAACGAAAACATGTTCTCCTCCGCATCTGCATGGAGGCGTCATTGTCGTACTTGTTTGAGTTGTATTGATTCTGTCTACAGTGGACTGCATTGTCCCACGACGACATTGTGTACGTATCTCGCACGTGTAGAAAATCTAAGTTTATAACAGGCCAAGTTTATTCTAAATCACGAGTGATTGTGTTTTCATACATATGTAGCTGATAGCGCAGTGCGCTATCAGCTACAATTCCACCACCCACCACTCGTACCATCATCAATACTATCACCACCACCATAAACACCTGTACCACACACACAGTGCCAATGCTGCCTACGCTGAAGTATTTGGCCAGGGAACGCGAGATTTGATAAGATTGTTAATTGGACTCAACAAAGACCCAGCCCAATAATGTTACACACCCACTGCCTCTTTCAAGTAACCGACTCATTTACGGTCCATTGTCTCTCCACTGCTGGATGCTGTGCTGCTCACGCCGTGACGATTGTTGGACCAATACGCTGACCTCACTGCGAGCGGAGAGGTGGTCTACAATCGGTCATCCACATACCATTCGCCATGACTATGATGATGATAGTAGTAGGTTTTTACCCTTTTAAACTGGTACAAAACTGACACATTTATTCAAGGCATCATGTTTGCAATAACCTCAACACAAGAAGTCAAAATGCAAACAAAAAGAAAACAACTCTGATGATGATAATGATATGCACTGTCCTTGAAGTTGATTGGTCCACACCCGAGACAGCTTTCTTTAGAGCCTAGTCCCCATTGGTGTTGGACCAGATGCCACCAGAAGGCGTACAACTCAAACACAGTGCAATATCAGAGTATTGAGAGCTCGGGGTAAGCATTTACACTATGAGACCACTGGTAAAAGAGATCTCATAGTGTATGATGATGATGATTATCATGATGATCATCATCATGATCATCATCGTCATGATGATGATTCTCTTATGGATGTCGCCTGTCCTGGTTTTCCCCGCGATCCTACTCTTGCTGATTAGGCAGCATGTTTATCCCGGACAATTATCAGGATGTATATCTGTATGTACTCTGAACTTCTTTCGCACCGTACGTAGCCGGCCGTGCTAATCGGAGGTGCGGGGAGGGAAGGAAATTGGAGGGGCGGGGGAGGTGCGGGGTAGGGAATGGGCAAGAGAGAAGAGTCGAGCTTTAAGAGGAGGAATCCGAAGAACAACGCCACCACCACCACTACCCACCACGCGCACGAGAGGAACGATATGGCCTCTAGCCGGTAGTGCGCTCACTGCTTGTCAGAAAGATTTACGGTTCGAATCATGCGGCCGCCCTGATGAATACTACCAGTGTATTAACCGTAAAAAATAAAAATAAAACTACGTGCCATCTGTTTCACAGCGGATGTTTAAAATCCCCGTGACGTCATTCGCAAGAGTGACGTCACTACGTTCCGGCGTCATCGTCCAAAGTTGACAAATTCAAACGACCACGTCGCTAATTACAAAACAACCATCGCCCCCTACTGCAAAACCTTGGCAAGACCCTCCCGAAAAAGAGTGGCGAGACTCAGGGGGGATATGCCGCATAAGTATTTAAAGTTTATTATTATATTTCGATGTAACGCTTTCGTGACTGCAGGGATTCATCTTCTTGGTTTTTTCGGTAAAGTCACGTAGAATGGAAATAATAAAATTATTTTTTTATTTCCATTTATTATTATAATTAAAAAAAAATTACATTTGAATGTCAACTCAAAGTGTCTTCCTGGTCCAACGCGTCACTGTGGTTCTCATCGATGGCCCAGAGCTATTGTTGGAAATGTTCGATTTGAAGCTTTCGTGACTGCAAGGATTCATAATTCTTGGTTCTTTCGGTAAAGTCACTTTACCGAAAGAACCACGAATATTGTTGGAAATTCCACATTCCTATGACAAGGGCGCATATGCTCTATATTAACGTAGCTCGCAATGTGAGTTCACCTCCGTATCGTTATGGTCATCATCAGCCATGGTCAATCCACTGCTGGATGAAGGTCCCCCCATTTAAGTCGTCTTCTCGCCATCCTGCGATGTCTTTAATGGGTGCTCTCGAACCGCACCTTCCCACGGCGCTCGAGGAAAAAAATTCTGGAAGGTGACACTGACGGCTGCTCTGTGCTTCCAGTGTTCAGGGGCCTGCTCAAGGCGCGGCTCTGGCTGGAGGAGCACGCCATGTACCACACACATGTTGGTGATGTGCACGTCTTCTTCGAACGCTGGGGAGCCGGACAAGCCCCTCTCTGTACCAGCGTGGACGGCACCTTCGTGGTGTTCACCTTCTGAAGCGCTCGCTCGTCACTGTGGCGTGCGCGATGACCACCACCACCACGTGTCTTTTCTTTAGTGTTGTGCGTGGTGCATTTAGCGCCACAGCGCGTGGATTTATCGCGATTATTTGTTTGCTGGTGACTTTGTGTATTTCATATCGGAATCGCATCCAGTGCTGTTGCTGCTGGCGGCAATACAAGTTGTTTAAAAGTCAAGTCTGAGTTGTATTTGTGTGTGTATGTGTGCTTATTTAGGTCAACTCAGCCTAAATCGAGCGCACGAATGCGGATGTGACACAGCAAGCGGTGGCTATACCTCCATAGGAACTCCCCAACTTCGGTTTGGCATTCGGCGATTAATTTCTCACTCGAATGTGTTATTTGTGTCTTTCTCCCGTGGTCGCTGTGCACGCTCGCGGAAGCACGGAACGCGACTGATGGATGCGGTGTGCCGGGTGTATAAACTAAAATATATCGAGGATGACACCACCTGGGGCAGACCCGGGATGAATGTAACAACGGATGTACCTGTCCAAAGCCGTGTGGGGGCTGGTAGGGATACCTGGTGTGTTCCTGGTCTCCGTGTGCTCATCGGGTCTGGGAAATTAACCCGTGTGGCTTCAATGTTTAACAAAATTAAATCAAATTGCTGTCATTGATTTTAATTACGCACGCACACGCGCGCGCGCGCAAAGATCCCCCGTGTAGCCTTTTACAGGCCATCGGTACAAAGGAGAGCTCTGTTAGTGGCCAGAACCATGCCCGGACCACCTTTGTCTCCCCGCAGTTCAGATGTATTTAAACGCCGCACCAGGTACTCATTTACCCGGATCAGATAATCGTCACCCATGGTGGCCGTCAGCCGGGAATCAAACTAGGGTCGCCTGGTTCGTGGCGCAATGCGCTAACCACTGCTCCACCGCTCCCCACGATTTATACACAAGGATACAAAGACAAAGATCCCCCCGTGTAGCCTTAACAGACTGTTGGAGCAAGTGTTGTTATCTAGCACCGATGAAGGCCGGCACGGCAAACGATTGGGTGGGTGGCTAGTACCACGCCCGGCCGCCTTTGTCTCCCCCAGTAGTACAACGACCGTCCCTAGGGGAGGCCGGGTAAAAGTTGAGATCGTACTCGTCACTGATGTTCATAGTTGTGGATGGAACAGAACTGTGATGGCCGGGTGTGGAGCTTAGTGCGCTAACAAATTGAAGTTGAGAGAGGGGTGGGGGGGGGGGTTATTGGGAATTGGGATGCAGGTGGGGTCGGCGAGGCTGCTATATTCGTGCGAATGGAGTTGGCAGTAGCAGCGGTGAGTGGGGAGCGGTGGTGGAGTAGCGGGTAGCGCTATGCTGCGCTATGAAACCCGGCGGCCCGAGTTCGATTCCCGCTCACGGCCAACACCAGTGACGATAACATTTCGACTTGAAACGTTGCGTGACTGCAGGAATGCATATTTTTTTATTCTTTCGGTAAAGTCACGTTAAGAATAATAAAAATAAGGTGAAAAAATAAATTGATCATTTTTATATTTATATTTATTTTCATAAAAATGAAAAAAATGATGCAAACAATAACAATTTTTATCACGTTTATTTTTATTCACCTTATTTTTTTTATCTACGTGACTTTACCGAAAGAACCAAACAATACCAGCGACGATTATCTGAACCAGTCCTGTGCCTCCCTTAAGTCAACTCAGCCTCAGATGAGTACCTGGTGCGGTGTGTAAACATGGCCACGAGGGAGACAAAGGCGGCCGGGCGTGGTGCTGACCACCCACCTATTCGTTTGCTGTACCGGCCTTCATAGGTGCTCGCTAACAGCACTTTCCCCAACAGTCTGTTTAGGCTATACGAGGCATTCTTGTATGTTGAACTTCTTTCGTACAGCACGTAACCAACCGCGCTAATCGGAGGTGCTGGAGAAGGATAACAATTATAGATTTGAAGCTTTCGTGACTGCAAGGATTCATACTCTTAGTTCTTTCGGTAAAGTCACGTAGGTAAAAAATGAGATGAAAATTAATAAAAATAAAATATTTTTTATTTTATTTTTATTAATTTGCATACTCTTAGTTCTTAAAATAAAATAAAAATATTTTATTTTTAATAAAAATAAAATAAAAACATTTCTTTTTTATTAATTTTAATTTCATTTTTTACCTACGTGACTTTACCGAAAGAACTAAGAGTATGAAGGATAACAAACTAAGGACACAAAACAAACTTAATGAACTAAACACGGCCACTATATGTTGAATAGCTCAATGCCGATGTGGAGGTTTGCTGCTGTTCGCCACGACCCCTCGATTTTGTCGCGTCTCTCCCTCGGTAACTATTCATAAACGAAAATGCTATTCGTATAATAGAAATGTATTCAAATGGCATAACAAAGTGATGATTATACATTTAGAAAGTGTATTTAGCGTCAGGCCCCACTGCCTGAAGTACAGTCTCCGACTCCTATTATCCACCCTGTCCCTTTGGCCTCGGTATTTGTGGGCTGTGAAGAAGGTACATCGCCCGAAACGTCACCTATTGTATTTTCATTGTGAAGGCCCCAGCGCTGAGATGTTCTGCAGAGGGCGCACTTGCTACGGACGATCTGACGGCCAAGGCTTCATGTCAGCCGGATCTGTCCGAGGCTGACCGCCAGGAAAACTTCTCTGAACCCCGGCACACCACATCCAGTATCCCACTCGCTATGACGATGGCTGCGACTGCTACTGCTGCTGGTCACGTGCCACATACTGCAGTCTTACCTGTGAGCCTGGAAAAAAAAGTAAAATATCGAATGATGAATAAAACCCCCGATAATGACCATGAGCACGAAGTTTTGGTGTCCAATTTTAACTTTTAATTTGTTTGCCCATGCAGGCGAGGCGGTGGCAAGAGAACTTACCGAGACACGCCTGCGAAGTGGCCTGGGTTGTATCTTGTGACGACATATTGTATATACTTTGTTGTACATATATGTTTGTAAGCTTGTATGTATGTATGTTCGTATGTATGTTTGTATGTGTGTCCGGGCGTGGTGTTGGCCACCCACCCCCTCGTGTGCCGTGCCGGCCTTCATAGGTGCTCGCTAACGGCACTTGCCCCTAATGTCTGTTATGGCTATACGGGGGATCTTTGTCTTTTGTATGTGTGTATGCCCAGCCACCGCATGCCCAAGCAGCTTCTGTTTGGCCGCATAGAGGGGGCTAAACGGGCACGACACGGGCTGGAGACGAGATGGAGCTGATGTGGTACAGGAGGATGTGGAGCTGAGTGGACTTGCTGGTACCAGCGGTGTCAAGATCGGCCTCGATGGAGGAGGCTTGTGAAGGACGCTGCTGCTGCTGGGCAGCTGGAGGCAGTCGCCCTCCAGCAACAGCGGAGTACAGAGTGAGCGACGCTCACAACAACTAGCGAAGCGCCGGGCGGATAAAATACAAGTTGGAACAGTAGGGGGGTACAGCTGGTGGTGCATCCACCAGCCATCACAGTCAGCCAATCCGTGGCACCTCCTAGGTCTGTCCGGAGACCTCCTCCTGCCAGCGAGCACTCGACACTTCACGTGGCCTCAAAGTGGCGAATGGCGGGTATTGGTATATTGGTTTGTTTGTATGTTTGATGTTGAACTTCTTTCGCACCGTACGTAAGCCAACCGTGATAATCGGACGTGCGTGCGAAGATTGACTGCAGCGAGGTGAGGCTGAGACAGCAGCGAGGGTGACACGGCAGGGAGGGTGACACGGCAGGGAAGGTGACACGGCAGGGAAGGTGACACGGCAGGGAGGGTGACACGGCAGGGAGGGTGACACGGCAGGGAGGGTGACACGGCAGGTAAGGTGACACGGCAGGGAGGGTGACACGGCAAGTAGGGTGACGCAGCAGGGAGGGTGACACGGCAGGGAGGGTGACACGGCAGGGAGGGTGACACGGCAGGGAGGGTGACACGGCAGGGAGGGTGACGCGGCAGGGAGGGTGGCACGGCAGGGAGGGTGACACGGCAGGGAGGGTGACACGGCAGGGAAGGTGACACGGCAGGGAGGGTGACACGGCAGGGAGGGTGACACGGCAGGGAGGGTGACACGGCAGGTAAGGTGACACGGCAGGGAGGGTGACACGGCAAGTAGGGTGACGCAGCAGGGAGGGTGACACGGCAGGGAGGGTGACACGGCAGGGAGGGTGACGCGGCAGGGAGGGTGGCACGGCAGGGAGGGTGACACGGCAGGGAGGGTGACACAGCAGGGAGGGTGACACGGCAGGGAGGGTGACACGGCAGGGAGGGTGACGCGGCAGCGAGGGTGACGCGACAGGGAGGGTGACACAGCAGGGAGGGTGACACACTCTATACCCGGAGTCAAACTGCGGCTGGGAGTTGGCGTGTTGACGCTGATGGAGCGACTCTGTGGGGGGCCACTGACCCCCCCCCTCCCCGCCTTGTCGCAGGGACGCGCGCTGAGTAATGGAGCATTCCCTGACAAACACAAACAGCTGTGGACATGCAGAGATCACGCGGGGCGCATGGGGGGGGTTAACTTGTGTGTGTGTGGTGTGTGTGTGGTGTGTGTGGTGTGTGTGGTGTGTGTGTGGTGTGTGTGTGGTGTGTGTGGTGTGTGTGTGGTGTGTGTGTGGTGTTTGTGGTGTTTGGTGTGTGTGTGTGTGGTGTGTGGTGTGTGTGGTGTGTATGGTGTGTGTGGTGTGTGTGTGGTGTATGTGGTGTGGTGTGTGTGTGTGGTGTGTGTGTGTGGTGTGTGTGTGGTGTGTGTGGTGTGTGTGTATGTGGTGTGTGTGTGGGGTGTGTGTGTGGAGTGTGTGTGGTGTGTGTGTGTGGTGTGTGTGGTGTGTGTGTGGTGTGTGTGTGGTCTGTGTGTGGTGTGGTGTGTGTGTGGTGTGTGTGTGGTGTGTGTGTGTGGTGTGTGTGTGGTGTGTGTTTGGTGTGTGTGTGTGGTGTGTGTGTTTGTGGTGTGTGTGTGTGGGGTGTGTGTGGTGTGGTGTGTGTGTGGTGTGTGTGGTGTGTGTGGTGTGTGTGTGTGGTGTGTGTGTGTGGTGTGTGTGTTGTGTGGTGTGTGTGTGGTGTGTGTGTGGTGTGTGTGTTGGGTTTGTGGAGTGTGTGTTGTGTGTGTGGTGTGTGTGTGTGTGGTGTGTGGCGTGTGTGTGCTGTGTGTGGTGTGTGTGTGTGGTGTGTGTGTGGTGTGTGTGTAGTGTGTGTGTGTGGTGTGTGTGTGGTGTGTGGTGGTGTGTGTGTGGTGTGTGTGTAGTGTGTGTGTGTGGTGTGTGTTTGGTGTGTGTGTGGTGTGTGTGGTGTATGTGTGTGGTCTGTGTGTGTGTGTGGTGTGTGCGGTGTGTGTGGTGTCTGTGTGTGGTGTGTGTGTGTGTGTGGTGTGTGTGGTGTGTGTGGTGTGTGTGGTGGTAGCACCGGGCGTGGTGTTAGCCACCCACCCCCTCGTGTGCCGTGCCAGTATTCGAAAACAGCACTTGCACCAACAGTCTGGTGAGACTATACGGGGGATCTTTGTCTTTGTCTACTGTGTAGCGAGGCCCGCGCTACGAACCTGACTCTCACGAGTTCGATTCCCGCTCACGGCCACCAACGCTCGTGACGATTATCTGAAATGGTCTTGGGCCTCCCCCAGGTCGACTCAGCCTCAAATAACATCGCCACTGGGTGAGACAAAGGCGGTCGGGCGTGGTGCTGCCCACCCACCCACTCGTGTGTCATGCCGGCCTTCATAAGTTGCTACTCGCTAACAGCACTTGCCCCAACAGTCTATCAAGGCTATACGGGAGTTCTTTATCTCTGTGAGTGAGCGTGAGTGAGTGGCACGGGCTCGTGAAGAGTTGATACTGATGCGGTACAGGAGGACGTGGAGCTGAGTGGACTTGCCTATATCGTGACCGGCACCAGCGGTGTCAAGATCGGCCTCTACGGAGAAGGAGGCTCGTGAAGGACGCTGCTACTGGGCAGTTGGAGGCAGTCGCCCTCCAGCAACAGCGAATGGCATGAAGAGCGACGCTCACAACAACGGGCCGATAAAATACAGCCAATTGGAACAGCAGGGGCACAGGTGGTGCATCGAACAGTAGTTATCACAGTCCGTCAAACCGTGGCACCTGCATCTGTCGCGTGGCCTCAAAGTGCACCTAGCCTGGCACAAGCGCCATGCGACGTCACCGCCACTGCATCAGCCAGTCATCTCAGTCAGTCGACCCGTGGCACCTGCTGGGTCTGCCCCGTGACCTCCTGCCAGTGGGCTTTCGACACTTCACGTGGCCTCAAGGTGCACTTGGCCTGGCACAAGCATCGTGGTGACGTCACCGCCACTTAGTGGCGAATGGCGGTTGTTGTTGTGTGTGTGTGTACGGGTGTGTGCGCTCGTGGGAGCATGCCTCCTGTATATTTGTGAGTGTAGCTTCGAGTGTGCGTGTGGGGAGCGGTGGCGCTACGAAATCGTGGACCCCTCCCCCCTCGTGTGCCTTCGCAGGTGTCGTTAACGGCACTTGCCCCAACGGTCCGTTAAGGCTACACGGGGGACCTTTGTCGTTGTGCACGTATGCGTGTATGTAGTTGTGTGCATATATGTGGGTGAGTGGTGGTGCAGCGGTTAGCGCACCGCGCTACGAACTTGGCGACCCGAGTTCGATTCCCGCTCACGGCCACCAATACCCAGTGACGATTATCTGAACCGGTCCTGGCTCTCCCCTAGGTCGACTCAGCCTCAAATGGGTACCTGGTGCGATGTGTAAACCTCGCCACTGGGGGAGACAAAGGCGGCCGGGCGTGGTGTTGGCCACCCACCCCCTCGTGTGCCGTGCAAGTGCTCGGGTGTATGTATCTGTGTGTATGTATGTATGTGTATCTGTGTGTGTGTGTGTGCACTATGTGCGTGTGTGTGTAGGTTGAGCGTTGTGGAGTGTAGGTTACAAAACGGGTAAGCCGAGTTGCAGGGATAACATCAGTGACGAGTGACAAGAGAATTGGTTCTGGGCCTCCTGCAGGTCGACTCAGCCTCAAACGGGTTGCTGGTGCGGTGTGTACACAACCTTCGCCGGGGAGACAAAAGCGGCCGGCCACCACACCATCTCTCGTTCCGACTTTAATAGGTGCTCGCTGACAACACTTGCCCCAACAGACCATGTAGGCTATACGGGGGAGCTTTGTCTTTGTGCGCAAGAGGGTGTGCGACCCAACCTCTCGTGCGATGTGTACAAATGTGGCCACTGGGGAGACAAAGGCGGCCGGGCGAGGTGCTGGCCACCCATCCCCTCGTGTGCCGTTCCGGCCGTCATAGGTGCTCGCTATCAGCACTTGCCCCAAAGGTCTATCAAGGCTACACGGGGGATCTTTGTATGTTGTACGCTGTGTGTGGATATGTTGAGCGTGTTGGTGTATATATACGGTTGGTCTTCTTACTTGTCCTTGTATATATTTATGTTAACGTGACCGTATGCCTGTGTGAAATGCACGTGGGTATTTGTTATGTATGCGTGTGTGTGTGTGAATGTGTTGTGTACACGTGTGATTGTGAGTTCTGTGTGTGCCTGTCATCGCGTGAGTGTTTGTGTGTGCGTGTGTGTCTATCTTTCAAGCAAGGAACTGCAAATGTGTGCAAAGACGCACGCTGGGAATGGCACTGAGAGAGACAGAGCGAGAGACGCGTGGATTGAAGGACACCCGGCTGGCTTCGAGACGTCCTCCATGTCGTTCAGAAACTCGAAGCGAGCATGGGCAGGACGCGTCACGGCTCGACGACTTCATGGCCAATGATGAAAAAGGAGAAGAAAAATGTATGATAATAATTAGTTTTATTATAATTATGGATTGGCAGCCATGGAATGGAAGCCGTTCAGCGGGGAGACGGAGCGTGTAAATGCCGATGTGGATTCTTATTACATCGATGAAGCGTGAGCGATGGTGACGATTTGTGGAGGCCCTCATCCAGCAGTGGATTAACCACGCTGCTGCTGATGATGATAATGTCAACGCGTGAGTGTCCGTGTACCCTGCGATGTGTGTGCGTGTGTGTGTGGTGTGTGTGGCGTGTGTGCATGTTCCTGTGTACAGGGAGCGGGAGTGCAGCGGTTAGCGCGCTGGGCTACGAATTTGGCCACCCGGGTTCGATTCCTGCTCAAGGCCGACACCGGTGACGATTATCTGAACCGGTCCCGGGCCCCCCCTCGGTCGACTCAGCCTCAAATTAGTACCTGGTGCGGTGTGTAAACATCGTCACTCGGGAGACAAAGGCGGCCCGGCGTGGTGTTGGCCACCCACCCCCTCGTGTGCCGTGCCGGCCTTCATAGGTGCTCGCTAACCGCCCTTGCCCCAACAGCCTGTTACAGGCTATACGGGTGCTCTTTGTCATATTTGTATTTGACAAGTTTGTCTCTGGACAGGGTCGACTCAGCCTTAAATGAGTACCAGGTGCGGTATATAAACATCAGGAATGGGAAGACAAAGGCGTCCGGGCGTGGTCACCCCCCCCCCCCCCCCTCGTGTACCGTGTCGTCATTAATGTGTCGGCTTTGATGGAGCAGTCGGCACACATTTCTCGAGTGTTATTCACGTGTTATTCACATGTTATTCACGTGTTATTCACATGTTATCCACGTGTTATTCACGTGCTATTTACGTGTTATTAACATGTTATTCAAATCTTCTTGGTTCTTTCGGTAAAGTCACGTAGAATGGAAATGAAATAATAATAAAACATAATAAAATAATTCTCACGACGTTTCGGCCACAACGCAAGCAGCCGTCCTCAGGTGGAGAACAGGTCTGTTATTCACGTGTTCTATTCCCGACCGCGGCGTGTGATATCTGAATCTCCGCACTGACCGGCGTGGTGAAGTATGGTCAGGCAGTCGCCGTGACCGACGCGGCATACCGTCATACAGCAGCGTGTATAGCCGTCAGCGCTTGGAATACAAAGGCGGACGGGAAAGATTGCTGGCCCTCGAGCTATTTCGCCAGACCTTCAATAGGTGCGCGTCTGTGCGTCGTGTCGTGCGTATCAAGCAACGGGTTCGTTTGCCGAAACGGTAACCGGCGAACCGCTAACCGTTTCGAGTGGAGCGCCGTTCGCAACGAAACGCACGTGGTGGGTTTTTGCGAAATGATTTTCCCGCCGTGACAGGCGGAAGGAATTATCGTAAATATCGTCGACGGAGGTGGAATGTACCGTATTCTCCGGATCGCACGCCGACTTTATCCCACCACCACCACGTGGAGGTGAGAGATGAGAAGCTTCAACATCACCCGCCGCTACAATTTCGAGCCCTCGATTTGACTGCTGCGAAGGCGTCGCAAACCTCTTCTTGTGCGACGCGTTCGCGCTTTCCCAGCCGCCGCTAGAGGCCGCTATATCCATCACCGTGCAAGTGGTCGACATAACGGTCTCCATCGATTTATACGATTCGATAACTCGATTTAAAAAAAAATGTGTGAATTGTCAACCGCGCAAACAGATGCTTGGAATAGCTTTGTTGTGATTAATCACGAGCAGAGAACGCGCTGTTCGCCTGCGACGGGGAATACGAAACAGCTGTTACCGTTCCACGGTGGCTCGGAGATGTTAACTACCTCGCCTGGTATACAAGAGATCGTGGTTGGTTCGATGGCGACCCTGACGCCTGCTGCTGTATATTTGGAGTTTGCGGTGTCTCTCTCCACATGTAGAATCGACATCATGCGTTTAAGGCTGCTACACATGTCCACGTGATGATGATGATGATGAGCCACTTCGCGGGGAGGGACGGTAGGGGGGTGGTGGTACAAGCGATGGCTCAGAAAAGGAACTGCTTCAGATATCACTCGCCACTGATGTTAGCCGTGGGGACCCGGATCGAACACCAGTTTTGTCATGCAGTGCGCTAACCACTGCGCCACCGCTCCTCCTTCGCCACAATACGTAGGAATGATGAACAAACACGCACAATCATTTGTAACATTAAACAAACACGTTGTAATAGCTGGTATTGTTTGTTGTTCATGATGCGTGTGATACGCGCAAGTTAAATCGTTATAAACTAAATGTTATACTTTTTGACAATTGTTATAGTTATAGAAATATTGTAAAAGTGGTTGTTATCGTATCGTCTTGCATCGAAACTAAACTTTTTATTTTACCAGGCAAGGCCCGCTGCGCTTAACAACTCTTTTTCAGAAGCGACCTGGCCACAAATGACAGCTCAACGAAGTGGCTTAACACGTGGAAATGTGTAGCAGCCAAACTATCTTAACTCGTGATTTCAAATCTAAATGTGGCGGGGAAATCTGGAGGAGCTGGAGAAAAATCCACGCGACCACGGGGAGAGAGACACGCAAACTCCAAATATACAGCAGCATGCGTCAGGGTCGGGATCGAACCTACACCCTTCTGCATACCAGGCGAGGTAGTTAACATCTCCGAGCCACCGTGATGACGATGAGAGAGATACTCTTAGTTCTTTCGGTAAAGTCACGTAGGTAAAAAATGAAATAAAAATAAATAATAAAAATAAAACAATAAAATCACGACGTTTCGGAGGCAACACAAGTCTCCGTCATCAGGTGAGACCGTCACAGCCAGATTTGCTGCATTTGCTGAGAGAGAGAGAGACACGCAGACTCCAACTATACAGCAGCAAGCGTCAGGGTCGGGATCGAGTGATGTTAGCGAACACCTATTAAGGCCCGCGCGGCACACGAACGGGGTGCGTGACCAATGCTGACATGTACAACAACGCCTGGGGTACTCGTTTCAGGCCGAGTCTACCTAGGGGGTGGCCCAGGACCGTTGGTTCAGACATCCGCACCGATCGATGTTGGAGGCGGTGGAAATCGAACTCGGGTTTGGCCGGAGTTGGTAGCGCAGCGCGCTAACCACCACCATCCCCCGCATGATGTTATAAGTGTTAATATTTTTGACACACAAACACACATACACGTTCAATACAAAGGTCTTGTCCGTCGTGCCCAATAGACTGTTGGGGCGAGTACTGCCAATATCTGTACAGACATGTACATATATGATACACATGATTGTACAAACCTATAAAATGCATTAATTACAAATCCGCAATGCTGCCATTCTCACACACACAGGCACTCATAATTAGCCACGAGAAGACAAAGATCCCCCGTATAGCTTCCACGGACTGTTGAGGCAAGCGCTGTTAGCGAGTTGGTAGCTATGAAAGCCGGAACTGCACACGAGTGGGTGGGTGGCCAGCACCACGCCCGGACGCCTTTGTCTTTCCCGAGTGGCGATGTTTACACATCGCACCAGATACTAATTTAAGGCTGAATCGACCTAGGGGGGGGGGGGGCCCGGGACCGGTTGAAGTCATCTCCACCGGAGTTGTCCGCCGTGAGCGGGAATCGAAACTCATGACGACGGGTTCGTA
This sequence comes from Lethenteron reissneri, assembly GCF_015708825.2. NCBI lineage: Eukaryota > Metazoa > Chordata > Hyperoartia > Petromyzontiformes > Petromyzontidae > Lethenteron > Lethenteron reissneri. The sequence goes on along the minus strand of NC_083825.1, from coordinate 6,580,848 downwards.
ACGCAGTGCGCTCACCACTACGCCACCGCTCCCTATAAGCGCGCATATATACGTACACACACACAAAGATCCCCCGTATAGCCTTAACAGACTGTAGGGGCAAGTTCTGTTAGCGAGCACCTATGAAGGCCGGAACGGTACACGAGTGGGTGGGTGGCCAGCACCACCTTTCTCTCCCCAGTGGCGATGTTTACACGCCGCACCAGGTACTCATTTCAGGCTGATTCGACCTAGGAGAGGCCCAGGACCGGTTCAGATAATCGTCACTGGTATTGGCCGTGAGCGGGAATCGAACCCGGGTCACCAGATATAACCACTACACTACCGCTCCCCAATATACGGACACACACACGTACACACACGTACACACACACACGTACACACACACACACGTATATACACACGTACACAAAATACATGGATCCCGCTTCAGGACTGTGGACGCAACGCATACTGTTCGACAATTCCATGACAACGATAAAAATCCCCCCGATACCCTTTGACAGGCTGTTAGGGCAAGTGTTGTTAGCGAGCACCTATTAAGGCCGACATGGCACACGAGGGGGTGGCCGCCTTTGCCTCCCTCAGTGGCGATGTTTACACAGTGCACCAGGTACTCATTTGAGGCTGAGTCGACCTAGGGGAGGCCGAGGACCGGTTCAGATAATTGTCACTGATGTTGGCCGTGAGCGGGAATCGAACCCGGGTCGCCAGCGTGCTCACCGCTTCCCCCTACACACACACACGTACCCACACACACACACGTGCACACACACATGTGCACACACACACGTACACACACACGTACACACACACGTACAAACACACACACACGTACACACACATACACGTGCCACACACATGTGCACACACTTGTATACATGCACTCATACGCACAAACGTATATACTGCTCCGCATATGAACACACGCATACACGCCTACCCATCCGCGTACACGCACACACTCACACGTACAAAGGACATGCAGTGTGTATCACCCGTCAGACCTCAACAGACTGTTGGGGCAGGCGTGGTCACAGTCGCTCACCTCGTGCTGATGTTTATATCACTGCATCGGATACTAATTTAGGGTTAAGTCGACCTAGGGGAAGCTCAGGATCGATTCAGCTGTCACTCGCCACTGATATGAAAATTAAACTCGGGTCGGCTCTAAGTCAGTGACGCAATGTAACACAGACACCCACCAACTCAGCACATACTCAACAACAAAGACAAATATCCCCCATATAGCCTTTAACAGAATTGAAGCAAGTGTAGTTAGAGAACACCTATTATGTGTACATAAAATGTACTCGTATGGACACAACCAAACACGTGCACATGTACACACAGGCGCAGCGCGTTAACCACTGCGCCACCGCTCTCCATACACAAATACAGATACACACGCACAGATACGTACACACACATACACAGGTGTATATGCACATACACAATCGCATGTGTAATTGCATACACACACAAGCACGCACATGCATGCATATACACATTCACAGACACACTCGCAGATTAACAAATACACAGGAATACTCGCGTCGACTCCATAGAGAGCACAGCGCTACGGGATCTACCAGTCTCCTGCTCATCCCAAGTCTCCCTCCCATCTCATCCCAAGTCTCCGTCCCATCTCATCCCAAGTCTCCCATCTCATCCCAAGTCTCCCATCTCATCCCAAGTCTCCCTCCCATCTCAGGTCTCCATCTCATCCCATCTCTACCCAAGTCTCCCATCTCATCCCAAGTCTCCCATCTCATCCCAAGTCTCCCCATCTCATCCCAAGTCTCCCATCTCATCCCCAAGTTCCCCATCTCATCCCAAGTCTCCCATCTCATCCCAAGTCTCCCATCTCATCCCAAGTCTCCCATCTCATCCCAAGTCTCCCATCTCATCCAAGTTCCCCATCTCATCCCAAGTCTCCCATCTCATCCCAAGTCTCCCATCTCATCCCAAGTCTCCCATCTCATCCCAAGTCTCCCCATCTCATCCCAGTCTCCCATCTCATCCCCAAGTCCCCATCTCATCCCAAGTCTCCCATCTCATCCCAAGTCTCCCATCTCATCCCAAGTCTCCCATCTCATCCCAAGTCTCCCATCTCATCCCAAGTTCCCATCTCATCCCAAGTCCCCATCTCATCCCAAGTTCCCCATCTCATCCCAAGTCTCCAATCTCATCCCAAGTTCCCATCTCATCCCAAGTCTCCCATCTCATCCCAAGTTCCCCATCTCATCCCAAGTCTCCCATCTCATCCCAAGTCTCCCATCTCATCCCAAGTTCCCCATCTCATCCCAAGTCTCCCATCTCATCCCAAGTTCCCCATCTCATCCCAAGTCTCCCATCTCATCCCAAGTCTCCCATCTCATCCCAAGTTTCCCTCCCATCTCAGGTTTGGACTCACGAACGAGGGCATCCCATGGTCGGTAACGATACACGCGCGCGCGTCGAACATAGAGCCCAAGCGTGAATGCCACATGCTGGGCACGAGGTGCAAGCACGGTTTCTGTGTATGCGAGTCTCACTGCGGCGTCAACACACGCACATCGACGGAGGCTGCAAGCATGGGAGAGCAAGAGGCGAAAAAAAAGTGTTAGCTACGCGTGCAAGTAAGCTCCGTGTTTTGGTTTAATGGAGGAAGTAAAGAAGGAGGAGCATCGCCCGCAACGTCGATTAGTTCATAGACTGTATATTTTCTAGACTGTATATTTTATTTTAAGGCCACGGTGTTATTCACGAATGTGTTGAGTTATTTTTGAAGGCGGGAGAAAGGGGAGGGGTTGCCGGTGGGGGGGAGGGGTCAGGGGGGGGGGGTGGGGGGAGGGGTGGGGGGTGGATGGGGGGGGTGTCACTTTCACTCTTTAATCACAACGCGTGAAGATGCGAATGAAAAGGTTCGATAAAACCTCTCTGTGAAGTTTCACCGCGCCTGCCTCCCCGTATCTCCCGATCCCACCACCCCCTCCCATCCTTCCTCCTCCTCCGCCCTCTTCCTCCTCCTCTTCTCCTCCACCCCACCCCAGACTTTGATCCTCCTCCTCTGCCCCCCCCCCACCCCCACCCAGAACCTTTCATCTCCTCCTCCTCTTCCTCCTCCTCCTCCTCCAATGTCTCTCCGTAGAATATAAACCCGATCAAATAAACAAATCGCGAATTAGCTGATCAAAAATGAAACACCAACGAGGATGGAGGCCGTGCTCACAGTGTTGTGTACACCATCCATTCTATTCCCCCTCTTGCGCAACCCCCCCTCGCCCCACACGATTCTCCCTCCTCCACCCCCCACGCCTCTCCCATCAAGGACCCCCGCCTCTCCGCGCCGCAGGCAAAATCCCCCTAATTCCTCTTAATTGATTGTTTGAGGCTGGCGTTCTTCTCCCCCCCTCCTCCTATCACCCTCCCCTTCCCCCACTTCGCCACCCCCCCCATCCACCCAGCCAGCCATCACCACTTTAACCACCTGCACCACCACCCCCCTTCCCCGATCTGTGCTCACATGAGGAGAGAGTTGCCCAGTGGAAACGAGACAGAGACAGACAGAGAGAGAGAGACACGAACTGCAGTGTGTATTCTTGTTATTTGCATTCCGCTTGTTTACCAACGAAAATCTCGCTAAGTCTCATGCCTCTCTTTTCAGGGGGGGGGGGGCTCCTGGGGGGCCCCTGGGGGGCTCCTGGGGGGCCCCTGGGGGGCTCCTGGGGGGCTCCTGGGGGGCTCCTGCTTGTCTTTGGAGTAATTTGCGAGGGAGTTTTCACGGGCATGGCAGCATTCTGCAAATGTGGATCGTGACGCCGGCACACGATGGATGGACGAGACTCTTGCGAATGACGCCACGGGAGTCGTTTTACTTCCCCCTGCCCGGCGCGGTGTCGGACAGCTGCTTTGTCGATCCACTGCTGGATGAAGGCCTGCTCGCTCACCCACGTGGGGTCGGTCGGTCACAGGGGGGTTGTTGTTGTTTAAAAACTAAAAACTATACAAGCAATTTTTTAAATTTTATTTACCAGGTAAGGTCACTGAGCTCTGTACAGCTCTTTTTCAGAAGCGAGCTGGCCACAAATGATAATGCAGTAGCCAAATGCTCTAAACGCGTGATGTTGATTCTAAATGTGGAGGGAAAAAGCAGAAGACCTGGAGAAAAATCCACGGGACCACGTGGAGAGAGACAAACTGCAAACTACACATTTTCAGCAGGCGTCAAGGGTCAGGATCGAACCCACAATATCCTGCATGCCAGGCGAGTTGGTTAACATCTCTCCACCCATGGTTTGATGACTATACTTTACCACGATGCTGATGTTTAGAAATGAGGAACACATCCCGAACCATGATTTCAAATCTCTCGTCATCGTCAGTGGTGTTCCATCCACCGCAGGATGAATTCCTTCCAAAATAATGTATAATCAATATTGATAATTTATGAAACGCATTTTTGAATGTAAAACAAAAACACGCTTACAGTTATACTCTTCTAGTAATCATCGTCATCATAAACTTTATTTCACCACCACAATACTGAACATAAGTGAACAACATATCGGAAAACAATCCACATTCCAAACAATTGCGGTTATGTAATTAACACCGATCGTGCAATAATTAACACGGACGCAACTCTATTCTCCGCGCGATAATCTCCCACGTGCTATTATACTCAGCCAGCATTCGTTGCAAATTTGATCAACAAATTAAAATACAATATTCTTGTCTGGAATATAATAACAATCAACTCTCGATTGTTTAATTGGGGGGGGGGGGGGGAACAGGGGTGATGGTGGGGGTTTGGGGGGGGGGAGTCTTGTCCCGGATTACACAAAATAACGTTTCAGGCTAACAATGATTCTTAATAGTGGATAGTGAGCGTAGGTTGATGTTTTTGTTAGATGAGCATGAGTGGGTGGTGAAGATGCGGATTTCCTCGTCTGTTCGATTACTTTGAGAAGCAATCGCTTACAGATTTTTTCCCACGTAATTGCTGACATCACTTGGCCACTAACTTGATGACCTATCGACGAGACCTATCGACGAGTAAAGAGCACGGGCACCACGAGAGGGATTGCCTCGCTCTCTGCGGGTTCGGTTTGTGCGATTTCGCGCTGTATATGCGGCCAACTGATTTCTATACCCAACATTGCCCTCTACTCTGTGATGCGGCTATGCGGTCAGACGTGGGACAACATTGTCTCGTGTGTGTACTGTGTGTACTGTGTGTGTTGTGTGTGTGTGTAGTGTGTGTGTGTACTGTGTGTGTACTGTGTGTGCTGTGTGTTGTGTGTTTGTTGTGTGTGTAGTGTGTGTACGGTGTGTACTGTGTGTACTGTGTGCAGTGTGTGTACTGTGTGTAGTGTGTATACGGTGTGTGTGTAGTGTGTGTATACTGTGCGCAAGTGTGTGTGTGTACTGTGTATGTGTACTGTGTGTACTGTGTGTGTGTAGTGTGTGTACTGTGTGTGTGTAGTGTGTGTACTGTGTGTACTCTATACGCTACTTGTGCAGTTTCGCATTGTGCGCCCCTTTGTAACGCATCCACTGCTATGACTACTACCGCTTAGAGCGGGGGAGAAACCTGCACTCATTAAACCCGCGCGCGTGTATACATTTTTAGTTTTTCTCGAATATCGCGGTTAAATTCAAAACCCGGATACATCTGGTCACGGATGATCGAGAGTTGAGTGATTGCGTGGTCGCGTCTCACAACGACGGATTTGTCGTCGAGTACAATACCAAGACTATTACAATTATTTGTATTTTACCAGGTAAGGCCCACTGAGCTATATAGCTCGATATCAGCAGTGGCCACAAATGATAGCTCAACGAAGTGGCTTATCACGTGCACATGTACAGCAGCCCAATACTCTAAACGCGTGATGTTGATTTTAAATGTAGAAGGAAAAACCGGAGGACCCGGAGAAAAATCCACGCGACCACGGGGAGAGAGAGACACCGCAGACTTCAAATATACAGCAGCAGGCGTCACAGTCGGGATCGAACCTACAACCTCCTGCATACCAGGCGAGGTAGTTAACATCTCCTCGCCACCGTGATGACGATGAGACAGAGAGAGACACGAAAACTCCAAATATACAGCAGCAAGCGTCAGGGTCGGGATCGAACCTACAACCTCCTGCATACCAGGCGAGGTAGTTAACATCTCCTAGCCACCGTGATAACGATGAGAGAGAGAGACACGCAGACTCCAAATATACAGCAGGCGTCAGGGTCGGGATCGAACCTACAACCTCCTGGATACCAGGCGAGGTAGTTAACATCTCCTAGCCACCGTGGTCCCTGCGTCGCAGTGCTCGAATGCCAGTTGTAGAACTCGCAAATACTTCCCAGATAGATGATGTTCATAATTCCATCGTGTGACAATCATCATCATCATTAGCCATTGTAAATCCACTGCTGGATGTCGCACGCACTACCCACAATGCAGCGATGTGAGATAATCCGGCCAGCACCTTGCACGTGAGCTGAATTCATCGCTCCGTCTCCAGGACCGAGCGCGTTTCGTAAATGATATTAATTTTACAACTGGCGCTATGATCCTGTTGAAACAGACAACGTTTTTTTTTCAACAGAAAGATCTGATTTATGAAATAGACGGCATTAATTATATACATGCGTTAAAAAATAAAAATCGCTATTTGTTGAAGATTCGAATAAAATCCCACTCAAATATGAAAACGCAATAGCTTAAACTACCCACACACATATCGCTTAACAACATGAAATGAATCTCGTGCCAGTTTCTTTCGCCTGGTAAAATCAAGGATAACCGCTTGAGTTTGCGCACGGCACTTTGTAAGTCGTCGGGAGCGGCGTGCAAACGGCAGAGCTGCAACATCCTCCACGACGCTCATCGCAGCGCGCTCACCACCCTGCCGCCGCTCCGCAGACGACGAGCTTTAGCTAGCCACCACGAAGTATACATATACAAATATAAAATTGATTTTAATTAAACAAACCAAATATATATACTGCACAACACACACGCGTATGACTGGAGCGTATATAATGTATTCCCTTTTGGAGCGGTTGTTATATATTTGTGCTGTGTTTTAGCGTACAGTCCTTTGTCAAATATACGGCTGGATAAATGTCTCTCCCCTGCATCGACTCGGTCACTACGACCATACTTCACCACGCTGGTCAGTGCGGTTTGGGGGGCGGATTGGGGGGGGGGGGCGTAGGGCCGGTTCAGATATCACCACTCGCAACTGGACGTCTCCGAAGAGGCTGAAGCCCCCACACTTTGTTCCACCACATGCCACCTGACCCAGGATTCCTTTAAATGCAGTGCGTGTGTCGGCGTGCTCGTGTCGCGGCTAGCACGCTTGCGCTACCAACCCGGCAGCCAGAGTTCCATTCCCCCAACAGCAGTGACGATTATCTGAACCGGTCCTGGGCCTCCCCTAGGTCGACTCAGCCTCAAATGAGTACCTTGTGCGGTGTGTAAACATCGCCACTGGGGCTGGCCACCCACCCCCTCGTGTGTCATGCCGGCCTTCATTGGTGCTCGCTAACAGCACTTGCCCCAACAGTCGGTTAACGGCTATACGGGGCATCTTTGCCTTTGTATTATCCCACACCAGTTATCAGGCTGGAATATGATATTGCATTAAAGCGCACAGCTACAGCGAGTTAACAATAACTATATTTGCGTGTAGCCGAGTAGAAGATTTCCGAGCAAGACAAAATCTAATTTATCGAACGTCGCCTCCAGAGAATAATGCGACGCACAACCCCACACACCCACGGACTAGAAGCATCATCTCAAACATGCGTCTTATAATCCGGTGAATACGACATTGTCAAATGTATAAATATAGATATAAAACACAGGCACATTTGTAAAAAAACAAAAATGCTTCACTAAAACAAATACATTTATAGTATAAAACATTGTAGGAATATATATGTAAATGATCATCATAATCTATGTGTGGAGTTTCAATTATACCATTTCAATTATTACTGCAATGTATTGAACGAATAATGTGTTTAAATCGTCCGAGTATAATTGAACGAAACGCTATACAAGTACAGCGCAGTATATTTGTTGTAAATATAACATCGATAATTTGTCTTCGATCGCCTTGTCCCTCCACTCGCAATTAGTCTCTCTTGGTTTAGATAATCGTTTAAGTAATAATATAAATTTGTTTTTAATATAAACCTCTACCACCGGGCAGACACAATCGAATCACATCGTCACGTGACGGGCAAGGAGGGTGCGAATTGATTTTGTCAACATTTGCAATTCGGTTTTTGAACCCTCATCATCATCATCCTCCTCTCCCGATTTCGCCGATAAACCTCAAAATCAGTTGCCTCGCATTTGTAATCCACCACGTGACACTTTCATTTAATCGGCTCTGTTGGGTGGTGTAGGGCTATGGTAAAACAACAAATAATATATTTTCCCTACGCGACGATTTATCTCCGAATGGACGAATTACGAATCACAATCTTGGGAGCGAAAAAAAACCTGCGTCTAAAATAATCCTTGTTTCTCTTCGAGGAGATCATGTTAACATCGCAAACTACGTAACAACAATTATAACAAATAAACAACAGTAAATAATTTTGATTTAAAGCTTTCGTGATTGCAGGGATTCATATTCTTGGTTCTTTCGGTAAAGTCACGTAGAAGGGAAATATTAAATAATACAAATATAAAACAATACAAATTCTCACATATATTGTTTTATATTTGTATTTTTTTATTATTTCACTTCTACGTGACTTTACCGAAAGAACCCAGAATACAACAGTAAATAATGTTAATACAATTATTATAGGAATCAAACAAGATGTGCGTTGAACTTCGTTCGCACCGTACGTAAGCCAACTGTGCTAATCGGAGTGTGCGGGATGATGTCCCATGATCGGGAATGGTTGATGGTCGTGGACAGCCACAAGGCAAGAGACGGGAGGTCCGAGTGATGTTGTTTAAATTCGCACCTCCGATTAGCACGTTTGGCTACGTACGGTGCGAAAAAAGTTCAACATGCTACATTATTTATCACGAAGGCTTTCGCGACCAGTATAATGCATAACATAGGTTTGTTTTTGTTGGGGGGTTAGATCACGTAAGTATAAACGTGTCGTTAAATCTGCCACCACCCGGCACAACCAATTATTAAGGTTAGTAAGACAAACCTTAAAATAATCCTATATTATAATGCATAATTGTGATTGTGTACCATTGCCAACGCAGCATCATTATCAGCAATCACCAAATAACTAGTTTAATAGCTGATTGATATTAATAATATGATCAATAACAATGCTATATTATCGTTGTCTCTGAAGAACACGCGCGTTTCTTGCAACGTCTCATCACGAAGCACGCATCTCGTAGCCCTCGCATTTCTTACTCTTTCTCTCGATCGCTAAAGGATGATTCTTATTAATAATGTTTAATATTGTGCCGCCCTCATATATGTATGCATCGTGAGATAGATATATATGTGTGTATGTCTGTGTTTTTACGTCTTTCAATTTTTAGCCCAGCATCACGAGAAATTAGCGCACAGGGCTTTACTATTTGGCTGCTATAAATGTACACGTTATAAGCCACTTCGTTGAGCTATCATTTGCAGCCCAGTTCGCTTCTAAAAAGTATATATTTATAGCTCCGTGGACTATACCTGGTAAAAATTAACCCGTAAAAACAAAGTTTTTCATTATAAATCCTTTATATGCGTGGCATCGGGGCGGCTAGAGTCCTCTCGGTCCTCTGGCTTGAGATGGCTGCCACCTATGGGTCAGATGATTGTCTGGCAGCATTAAACAATTGGTAATTAAATATTTAAAATTTTTCCCTGAACAGTGTAAAATTTTGGAATTTTTTTTTCTCACGAAAATGCATTGTCACACACAACGAGTCTGTGCGCAAAATGTCAGCTCGATTAGATCACGGGAAGTGGGTTAAAAAACGACCAAAATATTTGCACGGTCATAAGCAAGCAAGCAAACTTAAAATAAAGGATTTAAAAATACAAATACATCGTTAAATAGTCATTGTTAGGCATAGGACGGCCACGGTGCTGTCAGGGATAGGCGCCAGGGTCGAGACTGACAATGGACGAAGCTTCGTCCGAGAGGACGTCCTTGGAGGATCTGGGGTTCGGTGGATTGTGACTCATCGCAGGACAGAGAGAGAATGGCGATGGCCTGGAGACGCCGTACATCTGGCCGGGCGGTAGTGCTGGTGGTGGCTGTCTGTAGTCCATCATCTTTAACTTGACCAGAATCTCTATTTAGACTGTGGATGAATCCGATGAGCTATGAAGCTCTTTTCCCACCGATGTTCAGCAAGTCCAGTTGGACTTGTGTCCAGTGCTGGACATTAGTCCGGAAGCTTCCTTCGTCCCATGGCTCGCCAGGAGAAGGCGGTACAGCAGAGTGTGGACGATACCCATCTGTCCCTTCTGTGTGGGATACAGTGTTTCCCCCTCGCATGCGTGGGGTTTCCTCCGGGTGCTCCGGTTTCCTCCCACGATGTACGAAGTGGCCGCAAACACCTTAATATGTAGAGAACTGCAGAGCTTTGGGCAATTGCTGATAGTGGCGTATCACCACCAGGCAACGTTCCAGCTTTGTCGTTGTGTGCTCAGCGACGCTTGTGAGACCCAATTTGCGTTCACGACTACACCCTATAAATATATAATAACTGATCAATATATTAAACATTTGTTTAGTAACATAACAGCACGCTAATGGGTTTTTGGCAGTCAGATCGCGTAAATGTAATTGTGTCGTACACCCATCTCCACTCGACACAGACAATTAGCAATGTTTCTCAGGGCATTGCAGAGGTTTTGGATTCGCTCTCTAACACACGTTTTGCTTACTAATTGGCTGTGTCGGGTGGAGGTGGGTGAACGACACATTTACATTTACGCGATTTGACCGCCTGATAAACGTTACCATTAATAATATTGGTAGCGACGGTCTCCGTGTCAAATTAACGTAACAGCAGTGGATTGTTAATGGCTGTTACTGCTGCTGCTGATGATGATAATAACGTTGATTATGATCAAGATGATAATACTGATGATGCTAATGTTGAAGATAAGAATGCTGCTTATGATGATTATAACAATGCTGATTATGATGATAATAACAATGCTGATGATGACAATAATAACAATGATGTATGCTCGCATTGTTTGCACGCTCCGAACGCGGTGGTGGTGGTAAAAAAAAAAACCTCTTCAGCGCTAAAATGTAAAGTGCACGTGGCCGCAGACTCAAGGCGACACGTCACAATGGCGGACGGTGACGTCACAATGGGGGAGAGTTCGTCACGCGCGGGCGGCTGCTTCGACGCCACAAAGGAGACTCGAGAGGAACGTGCGGCGATGGTTTCGTGCGCTCGGCCGCCAACAAAAGGAGCGGCGGTCTCATCGATCGAGACCATTGATTGATCGACGTTGGCAAAGCGGGAGAAAAAAAACAAAGACGAAGAAACCCCTGGCCCCCTCCCCTCCTGTGTATAGCCTGTGCAGGCTGTTGGGGCAAGTGCTGTCACCTAGCACCTGTGAAGGTCGCTACGATGGGCGACGTGGGTCTTGTGGCCCGGCCGCCTTTGTCTCCCCGGCGCTAATGATGTTTACACACCGCGCCAGGATATTATTTTATTCTTCTTGGTTCTTTCGGTAAAGTCACGTAGAATGGAAATAATAAAGTAATAAAAATAAAACATAATAAAATAAAATAATAAAATGAAATAATATAATAAAATAAAATAATAAAATAATATAATATGATATTATGTATTATTTCCATTCTACGTGACTTTACCGAAAGAACCAAGAAGATGAATCCCTGCAGTCACGAACGCTTTAAATCGAAATTTATTATTTTATTTTTGTTGTTTTTTTAAATTTCACGATAAGTCGACCTCGCGGAGCCCCAGAAACTTTCCAGATATTCGCCCCCCCCCTCCCCCCCGATGGAACTCAGGGCGCCGGGTTCGTCCAGCGATGCGCTAACCACACTACGCTACCTCGCCACACATACACGCGCAAGTACGTACACACACACGTACGTACACACACGTACACACACACGTATACACACACACGTATACACACACACGTACACACACACACGTACACACATACGTACTCACACACACACACGCGTACACACACACGTATACACACACACGTACGTACACACACACGTACGTACACACACACGTACGTACACACACACACGTACACACATACGTACTCACACACACACACACGCGTACACACACACACACGTACACACATACGTACTCACACACACACACACACGTACACACACACACGCGCGTGCGTACACACACGCACACACGCAGACACGAATGCAGTTTCATTAAAGGGGTTCTCATCCTTTTACTCTCAGTCTCTCGCCAACATCACCACCACCACCACCATCCACACCAACTACACCTCCCCCACTTCACCCACACATCATCTCTGCTGACTCCAACCGACGGCAATCATCTCCCATTCCCCCTACCCCCCTAAATCAACCCCCCACCCTCTCCCCCATCCTCCTCCTGCTCCGCGTGGGACCTTACCTGGCAGGTACAGCACGCGATGTGTCTGCATGCCACTCTGAACTTCTGACTTCGGCTGCCGCTCGCCTCGCCTCCGTCGTCGTCCTCTTCCACTCGTGCGCTCCTCCTCGCCCGGGGGGGGGGGGGGTCGGAGGAGGGTATCGGGGGGGGGGGGGGTGGGGGGGGGTGGTAGTGGGGGGGGGCTCACGTGGTTCGTGCACCCACCCGCACGCACGCGCGCGCTCACTCGACGTTCACGCGCTCACGGGAGGAGTGGGAGGAAGAGATGGAAGGGACACATGCGCCGCTCGCTCGCGGTGTCTCTGCGACGTCGCGAATCGTGGTTGTTACGCGTGCCCCGAGCTTCGCTACGTGCTCGCTCGCTTCCTGCAAAGCCCCTCAACACCCCCAAACCACCCCGCCCAGCCGCCTCCGAAGAGAAGGGAATTAAAATAAAAAAAATGTGTTACGACGACAATAAAAAAAATTCTGCTCCTGGAGCTACGAAATGTTGTACCGCTGAGATCCATTGGGGCCACTTCGATGGGACCCACGGCACGATTCTGCACCTACATAGAGGGCTTGTTACGCGCTCTACCCGTGCACTCTGCTCCCCACGCACCTGCCTTCCCGTGCACTCACCTACCCACTCATTCCCCTACCCACGCACCTGCCTGCCTACCCGTACACTCACCTACCCACTCATTCCCCTACCCACGCACCTGCCTGCCCGTGCACTCACCTACCCACTCATTCCCCTACCCATGCACCTGCCTGCCTGCCCGTGCACTCACCTACCCACTCATTCCCCTACCCACTCACCTGCCTGCCCGTGCACTGACCTACCCACTTATTCCCCTACCCATGCATCTGCCTGCCCGTGCACTCACCTACCCACTCATTGCCCTACCCACGCACCTGCTGCCCGTGCACTCACGTACCCACTCATTCCCCTACCCACGCACCTGCCTACCCGTGCACTCACCTACCCACTCATTCCCCTACCCACGCACCTGCCTGTTCGTGCACTCACCTACCCACGCATTCGCCTACCCACGCACCTGCCTACCTATGCACTCACCTACCCCCTCATTCCCCTACCCACGCACCTGCCTGCCTGCCCGTGCACTCACCTACCCACGCACTTATCTTACCCATGCAATCCCCGACCCATATACTCCCAACCTATGCACTCGCCATCTCTCAACACCGCCACAAGCGCACCGCCCCTGCCCCCACCACCTCCATCATTCTTCCTCCCCACCGCCACCACCATCCCCAACTTTGTGTGTGTGTGTGGGGTCTTTTCTGGGTGAGTTGTTACAGAATGGTTATGAGCGCTGCCGCGGGCAGCCATGCGTCTCGCGCTAAACGAGAAGCGATATGGCTACCCTCACCCTCACCCTCCCTCTCTCCCCCCACTGCTCCCCCCTCTGTTCCCCCCCACCCCCAATGTCTTTCCTGTATATCTCTCCAACACCACAACTACTCGCTTGGTGCCCCCTCCACCACCACCACCACCACGAACCCCACTTTCCTCTTCCTTGTCCATCCCCTGCCACCCTTCCCACCACCACCACCACCCCCCACAACCACATTCACCCCCCCCCCCCCCCCACTCTGTCTCCCCGCCACCTCTGTGTCTGAGCAAGTCACGGCTTTGTGAGCAAATCTGCCTCCAGCGCATGTGGGGCACACACGCACAGACACACGAGCAAGCACACAGCACATACACTATACACTATATACACACAGGCGGGGTGGCGCAGTGGTGATAACGCGTGCCTCACTCACAGCGAGAAGATCATCGGTTCGATTTCAGACGCGGGTGCCTTTCCGTGTGAAGTTTGCGTGTTCCGTGTGGAGTTTGTTGTTCTCCTCCCTGGTTCTGAATGGGCTTCCTCCGGGTTCCCCGGCATCTCCACGCATTAGAATAAAATGCTGAAGAATTGTCTACAAATTACTCAATTTGGATCAAAGGAAAGCCCATACAAACGAGGCAATAGAAACGAGACAGACAATAGAAACGAGACAATAGAAACGAGACAGAAAATAGAAACGAGACAATACAAACGAGACGGACAATAGAAACGAGTCAGACAATATAAACGAGACAATATATACGAGTCAGACAATACAAACGAGACAGACAATAGAAACGAGTCAGATAATAGAAACGAGACAATAGAAACGAGTCGGGAAATACAAACGAGACCGGCAATGCAAACGAGACAGACAATACAAACGAGACAATACAAACGAGACGCACAATAGAAATGAGTCAGACAATACAAACGAGACAATAGAAACGAGTCAGACAATAGAAACGAGACAATAGATACGAGTCAGACAATACAAACGAGACAGACAATCCAAACGAGACAATACAAACTAGACGGACAATAGAAACGAGTCAGACAATAGAAACGAGGCAGACAATAGAAACAAGACAATAGAAACGAGACAATACAAACGAGACAGACAATATAAACTAGACAATACAAACGAGATGGACAATAGAAACGAGTCAGACAATAGAAAAGAGACAGTAGAAACGAGGCAGACAATAGAAACGGGACAGACAATACAAACGAGACAATAGAAACGAGTCAGACAATACAAACGAGGCAGACAATACAAACAAGTCGGAGGTGCGAGACGACGGAATGAGAACGAGCGAGAGAGATCAAAGGAGACAAACGACAGAACGAGACGAAACTAACAATCGATCTTGTAAATTTGACAAAATCGACTCGGACAGACAGGGGGGTGTAAAATCGATACGGGTTGAAGGGGGTGAGTTTTGAGAAGTGAATCATTCCGTGATTTGTCCTAAGCAAGTGATGTACACTCCACATTGCTGTGACGGGAGCCAGAGTAATAATATAGTGTTGTTGTTGTTGTGTTTAGTGGCTGCTGTACCCTGTATATATTTCATATAAAAGAATAGTATATTTAATGTAACTACTTAACACTTTAGGTGAACGAAAGCGCAGCAACGTGATCCATCATCACCCACCCATCAAAGCGGTACTAATGTTGGTCGACCCCTGGACGTGAGTGTCTTACGATGAGCAACATCGCCGATTCGTAGCGCACGCAAACAAAATATCATTCCTCGTTGTGGGAATTGAACCCGGGCTGCCGTGGGTTAGAACCGGGAAAGGCTTAAGCCGCTCAACGTTACGGAAGGCAGTTGTTGGAGGTTCGACAACAACGTCCCCATAACGCTGTTACAGAGCCGTCCCCGCCTCCTAGGCAGTGCCATTCGCTCGCAGATTATTTTACAAAATTCTTGACGCCTCAACATCGGTGGGGTTGTTTGAAACATTCACTCCATCTCCTCCCACCCACCCACCCACCCCTCCCACCCTCCCTCTCGATCTCCCACCCCTCCTCCCTTCCCCTACATCTCTGCGGCATGGCCCGCGTCAGCCAAACGTAGACCATTAATATTTCCATAATCTCGGCGGCTGGTAAGTGCCATCATAAATCACAGTCTACACACGGCGTCATGCGAGACACGGGGATATCTGTGCCCCCCCTCTCTCTCTCGCTCTCTGTCTGTGTCTCTTTCGCCCTCTCTCGCCACTCTGTCTCTCTTTCTCTCACCCTCTCTCTGTTTCCCTCTGTGTGTGTGTCTGTCTCTCTCTGTCTATCACCCTCTCTCGCTCTCTGTCTGTGTCTCTTTCACCCTCTCTCCCCACCCAGTGTCTCTCTGTCTCTAATCCTCTCTCTCTGTCTCCCTCTGTGTGTGTCTGTCTCTCTGTGTCTTTGTCTGTCTCTCTATGTCTCTCACCCTCTCTCGCTCTCTGTCTGTGTCTCTTTCACCCTCTCTCCACACTCTGTCTCTCTGTCTCTAATCATCTCTCTCTATGTGTTTCCCTCTGTGTGTGTCTGTCTCTCTGTCTCTCTCTGTCTCGCTGTGTCTCTCTGTCTCTCTCTGTCTCTCACTATTTCTCATTACACTGTCGCCTTTCTTCTCCCCATTGTCTCTTCCTCTGTTCTCGTTCGTTGCATCTCTCTCTGTGTCTCTGCGTGTGTCTATTTTGTCTCAAGACGTTGCACAAACAAACGGTGGTCAGATTCAATTTAAGGACCTGGCGGGGGGGTTGGGGGCAGTCCGTGATAGTCGGAGTAAGATTGCAACTCCTTGAGTCTGGACGTGAAGAAACGTTGGCAGCCGACATCACGGAGGGCTGATGCAAGCTTAGTTCTAAAACGATGTGCGGAAAGGCTCGAGAGTAAGCAATATCTTTGTGGCTACAATGTCGGTATTATTATAACCATCACGCCTGTTTATCGCCTGTTTGCCACGAACGACACCGCAATGCCTTGCCGACCTCGTCAAGGAGCATGAGCCATCACGGGAACTCCGCTCATCCTCGTCGAAGCGGCGGCATTGCGCTAGCCGTCGACGAAACACGGTCACCGCGTCGCGCGCTTTGAGATGCGCTTCTGCGGCCGTCTGGAACGCTCTTCTTTCCGATATTATGAAGCAACTGGAGCCGTGCACTTTTAAATCATCTAGATTTATAAATAATTTCTTTCCAACTGATGTTTGTGTTTTGCTTGTTCTAGATTTGAAGCTTTCGTGACTGCAAGGATTCATATTCTTAGGTTTTTTCGGTAAAGTCACGTAGGTAAAAATTTAAATTAATAAAAGTAAACTAAAAAATTAAATAAAAAATATAAATCACGACGTTTCGGAGGAACCGTCACGTAGGTAATAAAATTAATAAAATTTATTTTATTTTATTTTACTTTTATTAATTTTTATTTTAATTTTTTACCTACGTGACTTTACCGAAAAAACCTAAGAATATGTGTTTAGCTTGTTGCCCTTCCCCCACACGTCCGATTAGCGAGGTTGGTAATGTACGGTGCGAAAGAAGTTCAATATCATGCATACGTGCCGGCCTTCATAGGTGCTGCTCGCTAACAGCACTTGCCACGACAGTATTGGGATCTTTATCTTTGTTTGGGGCTCCGTCTAGCTCTGTCATATCCTTACTGTCGTGTCGTATTGTATGTGTGGTGTGTGGTGATACATCATCCCTGTCTCTTTGCATGTCTCTTTGTCTACCCACTACATGTTTGCCTGTCTGAATCTGCGTGTCTATGTGTCTGTCTACCAGCGTGTTATTATCACCTGCATGCCGGATAGTCTGTCCGCATATCCGTCCGTCTATTCGCACGTCTTTCTGCACTCTGCCATCGAATCATCCGCCGGTTGGCATTTCCCATGCAGGGATTTTTTTTGGCCGCCGACGTCTCCCGCTAACCCGGTACGGGTACAAGCATCAATCTTAGCAACCCTTCCCTAATCACAATAATTGCACGAGTGGCAATGAGTATATACGGTGCAGGGATTGCACAGCCCATGAGCAATCCACTGCTGGATGAAGGTCTCCTCCTCCACCCCCCCCCCCCCCACACACTATGTTGTGTTAGCCGTGGCCAGAAATCGAACTCAAGTGACCGGGTTCACTGCGCAGTGCCCTAACCACTGCGCCACCGCTCCGCCACGAATGATGATGACGGTGATACTAATGATATGGTAATGGTCACGTGCCGTAGGGTCGATTAAACTGGTCACGCGTGCGGCTCCTAGAACTTGGAGAAAAGCTGCACTGGATGTATGGGATGCACGTGACGATACATAACGAGTGTCGTTTAGTTATCCAGGGTATTATCACAGAGTCTCAAGACGCGATTGTTTTCATTTGATTTTAAAGAGGATCCATGCCGTCTGCGATCGCGTGGGATGTTTGGCAGCCACGAATTTGCAATGCGAGCAAAGTTCAGGGGAAAACCACACATCGCAAGGGCTGAGTCGACCTAGGGGAGACTCAGAACCGGGCTTCAGATAATCGTCACTGGTGTTGGTGGACATGAGCGGGAATCTAATTCGAGTCGCTCGGTTCATAGCGCAGCGCGCTAACCATTGCGCCACCGCTCACACACGCACGTGTCGGGGAACGAAAGTGTAGCGGTTAGTGCGCTGCGCTACGAACTCAGCGACCCGAGTTCAATTCCGTTCACGGCCAACACCAGTGACGATTATCTGAACCGGTAATAGGCCTCTTCTAGGTCGACTCAGCCTTAAAATGAGTACCTGGTGCGATGTGTAAACTCCGCCACTAGGGAGACAAAGACGGCCGGGCGTGGTGCTGACCACACACCATTTCGTGTGCCGTACCGGCCTTCATAGGGGCTACTCGGGAACAGCACTTGCCCCTACAGTCTGTTAAGGCTATAGGGGAGTGTGTGTGTGGGGGGGGGGGTTGGGGGGTGTTCTTTGTCTGTGTTGTATAACACCGGGGCCGTGACAGATTTTTATTTTTTATTTTCGGGACGGAACCAAAGTCCCCGCGTGTTGCCACCCTCGCCCGCGACCGCCTCTCGCCCTAATTGCGACGAACGCTGCGGCTGCAGGAACAACTCCTCCTCGTTTCCGGAGATAATGGACGAGAAATGTTTCAGATTAATAGCGCTATTTATCTTTTTTAAATTTCTATCTTTCTCTTTGATGGCCGCTCTCCCCAAGGAAAATATTCATAAAACGAAATTGAAACCGTAACTTAATAGGTTATTAAAAAAATGTGTGGGGGGGGGGGGGGGGACGTGGGGGGCGTGGGGGATAGTGGGGGGGGGGGAATGTGGTGGGGGGGATAGTGATGGGGGGGATAGTGATGGGGGGGATAGTGGTGGGGGGGATAGTGGTGGGGGGGATAGTGGTGGGGGGGTAGTGGGGGGTGGTGGTAGCCGCACAGCCTACCACCCTTAGGTCGACTCAGACTTAAATGAGTACTCCATGGCGCCCGGTGTGGGCCTTCAGAGTGGCCGGCCGCACCACGAGGAGGTTAAGGCTGCATGGGGGTGTTGTTGTTGTTGTTGTACGAGTACTCGCGTGTGTGGGGGGGAGGTGACACTTCACCAACAGCGTGAAGTGTGGACTACAGTCCGAGATCGGTGCTCTTGTGTGTCACGTGTCTCGTACGTGTCACGTGTCTCTCTCTTGTGTGTCACGTGTCTCTCTCTCTTGTGTGTCACGTGTCTCGTACGTGTCACGTGTCTCTCTCTTGTGTGGTCACGTGTCTCTCTCTTGTGTGTCACGTGTCTCTCTCTTGTGTGTGACGTGTCTCTTGTGTGTCACGTGTCTCTCTCTTGTGTGTCACGTGTCTCTTGTGTGCCTCTTGTGTGTCACGTGTCACGTGTCTCGTACGTGTCACGTGTCTCTCGTCTGCACGAGGCGTGGGAAGCCCAGGAAGGACCACCCACCACTCCGTCTCCTGCGTAAGCTTTGGGAGAAAAAAAAGAACAAAAAAAACATCGCACGTGCACCTGCACAGGTAAAGGGGATATGAGGAGGAGGGGGGGTCTGCCTTGCTACAGCGGGGACCCCAACCCCCCCTCCCTCCCGCCCCATCGACACCCCACCCACCCCTCCCGGGACAATTGTAAGCATTGCCCCACATTTGCGGCACAGCGCACAATGTTCACTCATTGGTTTCGATGGAGCTGGCGTGGGGGGGGGGGGTGTTGCATATGCTTCGAGTGGGACTCTGGGGTGCTGCGTACCCCGAGGCGAGGGGGTAGGGTCGTGGTTGGGATAAGGGATGAAGCGGAGGGAGGAGAGGGTGGTGACGGGGGAGGCGAGGTAACGGGATGTGACTTGCGTGGAGTTAAATAATAATCTCACCTCCACCTGACTCGATTGACTTTCATTCTCTGTTCCATACGTGAAGAGAGAGAGAGAGAGATCCCCCGTGTAGCCTTTCACGGACTGTTAGGGCAAGTGCTGTTGGCGGCACGTGGCACACATTCGCGCAGGTGAAATGCAACCCTACCTAGCGCACTCTGCGCTCACCTGTCCATCTGTGATGTCTGTGTCCGTCTCGCTCGCTCCCCCTCCCTCTCTCTCTCTCTCTGTCTTTCTTCAAATTCTCTGTCAATCTTAGTGGCGGAGCACAGTTGACATGAACCCTGGTGCAAGGAATGACATAGGAATGAAATATGAATGCCATACGTGTGAAATAGAACCTCCTGTCCAATTGTTAGATATTTTAACCCCCCCCCCTTCCACCTCATCTTGGTAGTCCGAAGTCCGCCCCCCCCTTTAGCCCACAGGGACCCCTCGCAACACCACCGCCTGCACACTCTATTGCTTCGCCATTCGTTCATTTGTCTCTGCCCCGTTGCCGAGTCTCTGTCTATATCTGTCTCTCTCTCTTACTCCCCAGCGTCTCTCTCCGTGTCAACTCTCTCTATCTTTACCATTTATCTCGCGGTCTCTCTCCTCACCATCTCTTTCTCCCCCCCCCCATTATCTCTCTGTCTCTCTGACCGTGTCTCTGTCTCCCTGTGCATTTGTTCTCTGTGTGTCTCTCTCTCTCTTTCTTCCCACCAATGTCTCCCACCGTGTATGCGTCTCTCTGCATTTGTCTCTCACTCACCATCTCTCCCTCACCATCTATCCCCCCACCATCTCTCTCCCACCATCTCTCCCCCCACCATCTCTCCCCCACCATCTCTCCCCACCACCATCTCTCTCCCACCATCTCTCCCCCCACCATCTCTACCCCACCATCTCTCCCCCCACCATCTCTCCCCCACCATCTCTACCCCACCATCTCTCCCCCACCATCTCTCCCCCCACCATCTCTCCCCCACCATCTTTCCCCCACCATCTCTCCCCCACCATCTCTCCCCCCCCATCTCTCCCCCACCATCTCTCTCCCACCATCTCTCCCCCACCATCTCTCTCCCACCATCTCTCTCCCACCATCTCTCCCCCACCATCTCTCTCCCACCATCTCTCCCTCACCACCTCTCCCCCACCATCTCTCCCCCACCATCTCTCCCCCACCATCTCTCCCCCCACCATCTCTCCCCCCACCATCTCTCTCCCACCATCTCTCCCCCCACCATCTCTCCCCCACCATCTCTCCCCCCACCATCTCTCCCCCCACCATCTCTCTCCCACCATCTCTCCCCACCATCTCTCCCCCCACCATCTCTCCCCCCACCATCTCTCTCCCACCATCTCTCCCCCACCATCTCTCCCCCACCATATCTCCCCCCACCATCTCTCCCCCACCATCTCTACCCCACCATCTCTCCCCCCCACCATCTCTCTCCCACCATCTCTCCCCCCACCATCTCTCCCCCACCATCTCTCCCCCACCATCTCTCCCCCACCATCTCTCTCCCCCACCATCTCTCCCCCACCATCTCTCCCTCACCATCTCTCCCCCACCATCTCTCCCTCACCACCTCTCCCCCCACCATCTCTCCCCCCACCATCTCTCCCCCCACCATCTCTCCCCCACCATCTCTCCCCCACCATCTCTCCCTCACCACCTCTCCCCCCACCATCTCTCCATCACCATCTCTCCCCCACCATCTCTCCCCCCACCATCTCTCCCCCACCATCTTTCCCTCACCATCTCTCCCTCACCACCTCCCCACCACCATCTTTTCCTCACCATCTCTCCCCCCACCATCTCTCCCTCACCATCTCTCCCCCCACCATCTCTCCCCCCACCATCTTTCCCCCCACCATCTCTCCCCCCACCATCTCTCCCCCCACCATCTCTCTCCCACCATCTCTCCCCCACCATCTCTCCCACCACCATCTCTCCCCCCACCATCTCTCCCCCCACCATCTCTCCCCACCACCATCTCTCCCCCACCATCTCTCCCCCCACCATCTCTCCCCCCACCATCTCTCCCCCACCATCTCTCCCCCTCCATCTCTCCCTCACCATCTCTCCCTCACCATCTCTCCCTCACCCCCTCCCCCCACCATCTCTCCCTCACCATCTCTCCCCCACCATCTCTCCCTCACCATCTCTCCCTCACCATCTCTCCCTCACCACCTCCCCCCACCATCTCTCCCTCACCATCTCTCCCTCACCATCTCTCCCTCACCACCTCCCCCCACCATATCTCCCTCACCATCTCTCCCCCCACCATCTCTCCCCCACCATCTCTCCCTCACCATCTCTCCCTCACCACCTCCCCCCACCATCTCTCCCTCACCATCTCTCCCTCACCATCTCTCCCTCACCACCTCCCCCCACCATCTCTCCCTCACCATCTCTCCCCCCACCATCTCTCCCCCACCATCTCTCCCCCACCATCTCTCCCTCACCATCTCTCCCTCACCATCTCTCCCCCACCATCTCTCCCTCGCCATCTCTCCCCCGCCATCTCTCCCCCACCATCTCTCTCTCACCATCTCTCTCCCCACCATCTCTCCCTCACCATCTCTCCCCCCACCATCTCTCCCCCACCATCTCTCCCTCACCATCTCTCCCTCACCATCTCTCCCCCGCCATCTCTCCCCCACCATCTCTCTCTCACCATCTCTCTCCCCACCATCTCTCCCTCACCATCTCTCCCCCCACCATCTCTCCCTCACCATCTCTCCCTCACCATATCTCCCCCACCATCTCTCCCCCACCATCTCTCTCCCACCATCTCTCCCTCACCATATCTCCCCCACCATCTCTCCCCCCACCATCTCTCCCCCACCATCTCTCCCCCCACCATCTCTCCCCCACCATCTCTCCCCCCACCATCTCTCCCACCATCTCTCCCCCCACCATCTCTCCCTCACCATCTCTCCCTCACCATATCTCCCCCACCATCTCTCCCCCCACCATCTCTCCCCCACCATCTCTCCCCCCACCATCTCTCCCCCACCATCTCCCCCCACCATCTCCCCCCCACCATCTCCCCCCCACCATCTCTCCCCCACCATCTCTCCCCCACCATCTCTCCCCCCACCATCTCTCCCCCACCATCTCTCCCCCACCATCTCTCCCTCACCATCTCTCCCTCACCATCTCTCCTCCACCATCTCTCCCTCACCATCTCTCCCCCACCATCTCTCCCGCCACGCCTCGCCCTGGGAACGTCTCCCCGCACCGAGGGGAGCGGTGGCGCAGCGGTCAGCGCGCCCGCGCGACGAACCCGGCGACCCGAGTTCGATCCCCGATCGGCGCTCAACATCGCTGACTGAATATCGGAGCCGGTCCTGGGCCATCCCTTAGATCGACTCAGCTTCAAATGTGTACCTGGTGCGGTGCGCGGCAAACATCGTTACTCGGGCGTGGTGTTGCCCCCCCCCCTCTCGTGTGCCGTGCTGTCCTGCATAGGTGCTCCTCGCGAAGAGCACTTGCCCCAACAGTCTGTTGAGGCTGTACGGGGGATTTGTCTTGTCAATTCTTCTGCCCTGCAAACTCTCTCCCCATGCATTCCCCCCACACCACCTCTGTCTCCCCCCCCCTTTCTCTCACCCCGTGTGTGTGTCTCTCTCTCTCTCTGCGAACAATTATTATAAACGCCGCCCCAGGGCAGGAGATGCAGAATTAATCTGTTGGTTTATACCGAGAGTGAGGCCTCCAATCCCTCGCCCCTGTACACGCGTACAGGGCAGCTCAATTAATTACCCGGTAATGCTTATTAATACACATTGTCAAAATGCATATGCCCTCCAGGTGGAGGGTGTGGAGGGGGAATGGTTGGAGAGGGGGAGGGGATAAAGGCAAAGATGTCCCGCGTAGCCTCCGTAGACTGGTAGAGGGCAAGTGGTGTTGTCTCCACACGTGCTGATGTTTTACGCGCCGCACGCGCGTACCCGTTTCAGGCTGAGTCGACCTAGGGGGAGCACGGGCGCCGTTTTAGATATCACTTGACAACGACGTTTAGCCGTGGTCGGGAATCGAACTCAGTGTGTCGGGGTTCGTTTAGTGCAGTGTGTGCGAACCGATGCCCCACCGCTCCTCACCTGGGATGCGTGTCTTGCCCTATTGTCAATCCACTGCTGGATGACGAACTCCCCGTGCCGCGCTGCTGCTGGTGGCGGTGGAGGTGGAGGAGGAGGGGTTATCTGACCATACTTGCCGCCGTGGTGGCTAGGAGATGTTTGCTACCTCGCCTGGTACACAGGAGATCGTGGGTTCGATCCCGACCGTACGGTTGGCTACTGGGAGCAAAAGACGCGTCGAAGTGCGTTAAGGGTAGGACGACTCATCGACGTTTCGCTCCAAGGGTTTTGGTCGCACGCTCCTGACTCGTCGGGCCAATTCCGACGTTCGGTATCTTTGTCTGGACGAGGCCGGTGCGGAATCGAACCTCTTTGCGACACGAGGCGCTGCTCAGCTGTGTTAGCTGCGTGTGGGTGGTCCAGTGCCCTGGGAGAACCTCGTTTTTAAAAAAAAAAATTTTAAGTAAAAATCACGTGATTTTTTTAATTCACGTGATTTTAATTTTTAAAATCACGTGATTTTTGTTTTAAATCACGTGATTTTTATTTTCCTTTATATGAAGTTCACTTGCTTGCTTGCGCACTTACGACCGTGCAAATCTTTCGGTCGTTTTTTTATCCACTTCCCGTGATCCAATCGAGCTGACATTTTGCACACAGACTCGTTGTGCGTGACAATTAATTTTCGTGAAAATTTTTTCCCTAAATTTTACACTTTTTAGGAAAAATGAATTATATTTAATTACCAATTGCTTAATGGTGTCAAGCAATCATCTGACCCATAGGTGGCAGCCATCTCAAGCCAGAGGACGAGAGGACTCTAGCCGCCACGCATATAAAGGATTTATAGTGAAAAACTTTGTTTTTACGGGTTAATTTTTTATTGTTTAAATCACGTGATCTATTCGGCGAAACCTTTTTCCCTCGTCAATGCTGACCCTTTGCGCCCTTGGGATTTTTTTGTTTATAATTTCTATATGTTTTTTCTTCACTAAAAAACATCGAGAAATGTCACGCAAAGGGGCCTATTAATCAATAATAATTCATAGTTAATCAGACCGTATTGATTATACACACGCTCCGGAAAGTAAGACGCAGCTTGAACGTGTACCCGGTGTCAGTAAAGTTGTATAAACTTGGTGGCATACAACAAAGATCCCCACTGAAAACCTTAACAGACTGTAGGGGCAAGTGCTGTTAGTGAATCGCACCCATGAAGGCCGGCACGGCACACAAGGCGGTGGTGTGTGGTCAGCACCACGCCCGGCCGCCTTTGTTTCCCTAGTGGCAGAGTTTACACATCACACCAGGTACTCATTTTGAGGCTGAGTCGACCCAGAGGAGGCCTATGACCGGTTCAGATTAATCGCCACTGGTGTTGGCCGTGAACGGGAATCGAACCCGGGTCGCCAGATTCGTAGCGCAGCGCGCTAACCGCTACACCACCGCTCCCCACAGGTCGCACGCACAAGCAAAGCCAAAGACCCCCCGTATAGCCTTAACAGACTGTTGGGGCAAGTGCCACACCCAACTGCTGACACACGTGAACATCAGCCTATAATAACACGCACCCCCACATTTTGCTTCGAGATACAGCCGCGAAAAGTTCATCTTTAAATCCGGACAGTGCGCGCTAGTCGTCGTAATAATGATGCTGATAGCGATTGCCTTTTAGTAACCACGCGGTGACCACCAGGGTCTCCCTCGCTAAAGAGCAAATGAATCTCAGCTCGGATGTGAATAAAGGGACATCTAATAAATATCAATCACAGCTCCACGTGTAATTGGTTATTGATGTGGTCACCACTGTCACGACCATTTTCGCTGCTACCCCCCCCCCCCCACTCATCGCCCGCTACCCTCACCCCCCACGACCCTCGCCACGCGCTCTGCCTCGCAGCCCCTCCCTCCACATCGGCTGCAAAAGTAATTGACTCGAGGCCAAGTTTGGCTCATTAATATTGATGAGCTGCTGCCCGTCTCCCCCCACCACCACCATCACCGACCTCCAGCCCCGACCACCACCACCAACAACAATCGGGCGCGTGGCACTAAAGGTGAACTCTGACCTCCGACTTGCCAACAACTCCGCCAACATTTCCTCCACCCCTCCCCCCACCCCTCACCCCCACCCCTCGCCCCCCCCCACCCCTTGCTCCCCACCCCTCGCCCCCACCCCAGCCACCTCACATCACCCACACGGAGACACCCTTTGCACCACGCAATGAGCCGCCACCACCACCACCGCCACCCGCCCTGCCCCCCCACCCCACTACGACCCGCGTGTGCACGCGGGTGCTGTAGTCGTCGTAGTGGTAGCCAATGCGGCCACTCACTCACCACTCACTCCTCACGCTGTCGGATGCACCGTTCTACCCACGACAATGGAATGATCATCACGCGCCGTGTGTGCGCGCGTCGAACCCGGCGACCCGAGTTCGATTCCCGCTGACGGCCCAACACCGGTCGGTCCTGGCCCTCTCCTAGGTCGACTCAGCATCAAATGGGTACCTGGTGCGATGTGTACAAATCGCACACTGGGGAGACAAAGGCGGCCGGGCGTGGTGATGGCCACGTACTCGCGTGCCCTGCCGGCATCCATAGGTGCTCGCTAACAGCACTTGCCCCAACGGTGTGTTCAGGCGATCAAGATGATCATCATCATCTTGATGGTAATGGCGAATTATATTTAGATGACCTACCATAGACCTCCTTGTGAGGTCAAATTATTGGTCGTACAAACGTCACGGCGTGGGAAATACAACATCCAGCAGTGGAGAGATAATGGGCTGTGAATGAGTCAATTACTTGAAGGAGGCAGGGGGCGTGTAACATTAGTGTGTTGGATTATTCTGTAAGTCCAATTATACATCTTATCATAAAAATCTCGCTTTCCCTGGCCAAACACTTAGGCGTAAGCGGCATTGGCACTGGTGTGTGTGGTGTGTGTGGTGGGGGTGGTGGTGTGTGTGGTGGGGGTGTTTATGGTGGTGTCTGTGTGGAGCGGTGGGATAGCGGTTAGCGCTACGCTGCGATATGAACCTGGCGACACGAGTAAAGATTCCCGCTCATGGCCAACACCAGTGACGATTATCTGAACCGGTCCTGGGTCTCCCCTAGGTCGACTCAGCCTCAAATGAGTACCTGGTGCGGTGTGTATTCATCGCCACTGGGGAGACAAAGGCGGCCGGGCGTGGTGCTGGCCACCCAACAGTCTGTTAAGGCTATACGGGGGGGGGGGATGTTTGTCGTCGTTTTTGTAGTGATGGTGATAGAGGTGATGATGGTGCAGGTGATGGTCGTAGTGGCGGTGTAAGTGGTGTGGTTGGTGATGGTGGTGGTTGTGTTGATGGTGCTGGAGGTGATGATGGTGTCGGTGGTGTGAGTAGTTGTGGAGTGGTTGGTGGTGGTGGTTGTGTTGATGGTGGTGGTTGTCTTCTTGGTTCTTTCGGTAAAGTCACGTAGAAGGGAAGTAATAAAATAATAAAAATAAAACATAATAAAACAATTCTCACGACGTTTCGGCCACAACGCAAGCAGCCGTCCTCAGGTGAAAACCAGGTCCGTCGAGGCGACAGAGTGGTGGTTGTGTTGATGGTGCTGAAGGTGATGGTGGTATAGGCGGTCTTGGTAGTGTTGGTGCAGGGTTCTTTGGCAGCAGATGTGATGTGCTAGGGGAGCGTTGCCACAGAGGTTTGCCGCACTGCACTACAAACTCGACAACCCGAATCCAATTCACCTCCCACTGCCAACGTCAGTGGCGATTATCTGAACACGGCTTGGGCCTCCACTAGGTCGACTCAGCCTCAACCGAGCACTTGGGGCGGTGTGTAAACTTCAGCATTGGATGGGCCAAAGGCCTTCGTGCGTGGCTCTGTGTGGCCACACCACACGCGATCGTGTGCCGTTGCCGGCCTAAATAGGCGCTCGCTGACTGCACTTGCCCCAACATTCTGGGCTATACGGGAGATCTTTGTTGTTGTTGTTGTTATGTTGGCTCGGCGGTTTGTCGTGTGGGAGGAGAGGAGGCGTGGGATGAGTGGTGGGACAATGGGTTGTCATTTGCGGGTATGGGGAGTAATCTTCGTCGTTGTTGTTGTTGTTGTGGTGAGTGGGGGTGGGGGAGGAGGAGGGGGATCTGGGGCGATAAGGGGGTGGGGGGTAATAGTTGTTGTTGTTGTTGTTGTGTTGGGGATGTGGTGTGTGGGTGGTGGTGGGGGGGTGGAAGAGGGAAGGAGAGGGGACGTAATATTGGGGGTGCCGTTAGGACTCGGCTGATGCTAACATAAGGTCATCATCGCAATTTTGATGGATTCCACTTTAATGAGTGCGCAGGGACCCGAGCGGGTTGCCGCTAAACGAGTCGCGCTCCGCGCAGGCGAAGAGCGAACGGGCGAGGAGGAGGAGGCGCCTGGGAGCGAGCCGCGTGCGTGAGACGAGCAGATTGGCGTGTCTGCAAAGCTGTATTTAAGCAAAGCTGTTTTAAACGATCGGCAATTTTCAATTAAAGGGGCGGAGGGAAGAGGCGAGGTTGTGGTGTCTACTATAGGGTGGGTGGGGGTGGGTGGGGGGGGTATAGAGGGGTGGGATGCCCGGTTAGAGCCGATGTTGTCGATAGCAGCGTTCGTCACTCATTTTCAGAGGGGAGGCCACTTTCGCCGACAAGACATCATCAACATGTGAAACCATTGGGGGGTTGACAGCAGCACGATGATGATGATGGGGGGGGGGGGGTCTCAACATTTGTGAATTGTCGGGGGCCGCACTGAAGGCCATCAGGGGCCGCCAGTGACCCGCGGGCCTTGCGATGCAGACCGACGCGTCTACAGAGCAAACATCTGAACAAATCATCATCATTGATGTTCCTTACATCAAGGTTTCTCAAATTCCAGTCCTCGCGGCCCCTCCACCACGCTACGTCTCTCCGCCTGTGTTCACTCCCGCCACGCAAATTAACTCATCCCACGCTGCACGCGCCCGATGATTGTTAAACACGCCCCGCGTGACGCGCTGAGCAATCGACGCTGTCTGCGCCACGTGGGAATGACGTGGCCAGCGTCAATGAATCTGATGAACGTCACTGGTGTTGGTGGTGACCCCGAGCGGGAATCGAACTCGGCTCGCCGGGTTCGTGTTGTGGGGAGCGTGCTAACCCGGCGTAGCAGCGCGCCTGACTTGAACTCCGTGTTGGATGTCCACTCGGAGTGTGTTCCCTGCTAATGGGCGCCACGGTGGCTATGAGATGTTAACTACCACGCTTGGTAAGCAGGAGGTCGTGGGTTCGATCCCGACCCCTGACGCCTGCTGCTGTATATTTGGAGTCTACGTGTCTCTCTCATCATCATCATCACAGTAGCTGGGAGATGTTAACTACCTCGCCTGGTATACAGGAGGGCGTGGGTTCGATCCCGACCCCTGACGCCTGCTGCTGTATATTTGGAGTCTGCGTGTCTCTCTCATCATCATCATTACAGTAACTGGGAGATGTTAACTACCACGCTTGGTATGAAGGAGGTCGTGGGTTCGATCCCGACCCCTGACGCCTGCTGCTGTATATTTGGAGTCTGCGTGTCTCTCTCATCATCATCACAGTGGCTAGGAGATGTTAACTACCTCGCCTGGTATACAGGATGTCGTGGGTTCGATCCCGACCCCTTACGCCTGCTGCTGTGTATGTGGAGTTTGCGTGTCTCTCTCTCTCATCATCATCACAGTGGCTAGGAGATGTTAACTACCACGCCTGGTATACAGGATGTCGTGGGTTCGATCCCGACCCTGACGCCTGCTGCTGTATATTTGGAGTCTCCGTGTCTCTCTCAGCATCATCACAGTGGCTAGGAGATGTTAACTACCACGCTTGGTAAGCAGGAGGTCGTGGGTTCGATCCCGACCCCTGACGCCTGCTGTATATTTGGATTCTGCGTGTCTCTATCATCATCATTACAGTAGCTGGGAGATGTTAACTACCTCGCCAGGTATACAGTAGGTCGTGGGTTCGATCCCGACCCCTGACGCCTGCTGCTGTATATTTGGAGTTTGCGTGTTTCTCTCTCTCTCTCCGTGGTCGCGTGGAATTTTCTCCGGGTCCTCCGGGTTTCCCCTCCACACTTAGAATCAACATCGCCCATTTAGAATATCTGGCTGCTATAATTTTCCACGTGGTAAGCCACTTAGTTGAACTTTCATTTGTGGCCAGGTCGCTTCTGAAAAGAGAGCTTATGCAGCTCAGTGGGCTTTGCCTGGCAAAAATAAAAAAATAGTTTAAAATAGTTTTAATGAATGCCGCTCCGTCGTTAGTCTCTGTCACGCGGTTATCGTCCCGTCCTCGTGTGTAGTGTGTTGTCCTTCCCCCGCACCTCTGATTAGTACGGTTGGCTACGTACGGTGCGAAAGAAGTTCAACGTACATACGGGTGCTCTGCCCAATCCACCCACTGACTCTCTCTGCTACCTCGTCACGGACTCTGCTCTCTTTCTGGCCTCTCTAAGTTACGTGCAGAAGGGTCATGGGCCGAAACTTCGCCTCTTATAGTTTTCTCCTCTTGAAGGGGCCGTCCAAAAATGACGTCACGCACCTGGAGGGGGGGTCAAACATTTGTGACGATGTGTGACGAGGGGGTGTTTGAGAAATGTGACGTCACATCAAAATGCGCAACTTTAAATAGATATATACAACACGTTCTACTTAATTAAATAGACTTTTTAATAAATGTCTTCTCCTACAACATCAGAGTGCAGCGCCACATTAAATACGCACTACAATGACAATAATTTAAAGCGATTTGAAGCATGTTTTATTTTGGGGGGGGGGCAGAGCTTTGTGACGTCATATTTGAGGGGGGGGGTTGACTTTTTGTGATGCCGTGTGACGAGAGGGGGTGAGGGTCAAAAATCGTCAAAAATCGCGTGACGTTATTTATGGACGGCCCCTAAGGCCACATTGTTATTTACCAACGCGTTGCGTGTGTTTTTTGTTGTTGTTGTTAATTGTTGTTGTTAATTGTGCTTGTGCACCGTAGCCAACGCAGCACCAGCATCGGCCGTCTGGAACGCTCTTCCTGCCGATATTCGGAAGCCACTGGAACTATGCACTTTTAAGTCGTCTCGATTGAAAAGTCATTTCTTTTTAACTTCTTTTTTGTATTCTTAGGTTTTTTCGGTTAAGTCACGTAAGTAAAACATCAAAATAAAAATAAAATAAAAATAAAAATCACGACGTTTCGGAGGCAACACAAGTCTCCGTCATCAGGTGGGACCGTCACAGCCGAATTAGCTGCTTGATGCTGCTTGATGCAGCTAATTCGGCTGTGACGGTCCCACCTGATGACGGAGACTTGTGTTGTTTTACTTACGTGACTTAACCGAAAACAAACCTATAAATATGAATCTTTGCAGTCACGAAAGCTTCAAATCTAGAATCTTCTTTTTTGTGTTTAGTTTGTTGTTCTTCCTCCGTACCTCCAACTGGCACGGTTGGCTACGTACGGTGCGAAAGAAGTTCAACATATATCATAATAATAACTATGTATTTGCCGGTATAAAAAAATAATAGGCCTTTCCAGAATCTTACCACCTTTAGTATTGCCTGAAAAGGTCAAGCTTATCCCTTTGTCACCAAATAATTATCTGACTTCTCTGAAAAGTCAGTGTTGTATGTATGTGGAACTTCTTTCGCACCGTACGTAGCCAACCGTGCTAATCGTAGATACCATATGCTGATATGATATCATACGCTAATTACATATACTATTTTTATATTATATCTCTGTGACCTGCGTATGTTCTTCGATCCATGCGTTCTCCTCTCGTTTCTCAACGTCATTCCAAGCGCGCATCTCTCTCCGTGCTTCTCTGCGCTCCTTTTGAGCGATTCAGTAATTTTGAGTCAGTCTTCCCTTTGTGACAAATTCTTTCTTGTTTTAATAAAGTGCTCGGGCATTTCACGTGACTCGTGATGGGACGGACAAAAGTGTTGCGAACGATACCGGAACAACAACAACAACAAAATCCCACGATAAACAATGCAAACGAGACAAAAGTCGTCAACTGACGTCCATTCAACGAGAAATGTTCATGGAATCGTCCAAAACAATGCCGAGGGGTCGAGGTCGGTCCGGTGAAGAGTCGTCGTGCCGATGGTGAATCAAGACCCAGCTCCATCTCACCTCTTCCTTAACCTCCTCCCCATTCACCTTGTCTCCTCCTGATTTACCACCACAACTCGCACTCTTTCCCCCGTCCACCTTCTTTTCCTCCACCTCTTCCTCTCCTCTCTCTACCCAGCTGCAACCACCACCACCACCACCACCACCTCCTCCACAACCTCCTCCTCATCACCCCCATCATATTCCCTTTCCCTCCTCCTCCTTGCACCTTCTCTTCCTCTCCTCCCTACCAGATGCATCCACCAACACCACCTCCTCACCCCCTACTCCTCCCCCCCACCTCCTCCTATTCCCTTCCCCCCCTCCTCCTCCTCCCCGTATACCTGCCGTATATATCCCCCATGAGATGGGCCAGGCAAGCGCGGCGAGGTTTAATCTTATGCACCATTACCCGCCCAGCGGCGAGCGGGCCCCGCCCATTCATCATCCACGCCTAATAAACATAGCCAGGGTGGCCACGGGGGGCCACGGGGGACGGGGGAGGGGGGAGCGGGGGGGTGATGGAGAGAGTATGATGGGGGGGGGGGGGGGCGGTGGTCGTGGCAGCACAGAGAGATGGCAAGAGCACGGGTAGTGGATGAGAGTGGGATGGTGGGTATGAGTAATGCTTGGGTAGGAGAGTGCTGCATGGAGCAGGGGAGTGCATGGGTAGAGGAGTGCGTGGGTAGAGGAGTGCACGGGTAGGAGAGTGCACGGATAGAAGCGTGCATGGTAAAGTGTGTGTATGGGTAGGGAGTTTATGGGTTGCGGATTGCATGGGTAGAGGAATACATGGGTAGGCGAGTGCATGGGTAGGAGGGCGCGTGGGTAGAGAAGTGCATATGCGTAGGTGAGTGCTTGGGTAAGGGGGTGCATGGGTAGAGAGCGTTGGTGCTGTAGGGTTGGAGGGAGATGGGATGACGGGAGGAGAGAGAATGGCTTGGCAAAGTTGCACGTGGGCTCGAGTGAATGTATCGTGTGTCTTCGTCTTCTCCTCTCGTGTGGTGCGGAGTCGATGGGCCACGTGGAACTGCTCACGTGGAGTTTGGTGAATAATTATCAGCCAGAGGAGGGCTGCAGGAGCATTCCTCGTGGTAATCGTCTGAGTCGCCACTTCCGGCGAACGATCGAAGCCGGAAGTGACGCGCATGAGGAACGCTTTGTGACGTGTGTATAGCGAGTAGCACCTCCGACGGACCACACAGCACATAATGCGGTGGGGAAATATGAAACACTGTGTGCATTGTGTGTAATTGTAAAACATTGTGTATTCCAACTCGAGGCTGCAGCCGGCTGGTGGTTTGGTAAGTGAGTAAGTAGGTAAGTGGGTGGGTGAGTGGGTGGATGAGCGAGTGGGTAAGTGGGTGGTTGAGTGAGTAGGTAGATTAGTGAGTAGTTAAGTGGATTGATGAGTGAGCGAGTGGGTGAGTAAACGCGTAAGTGAGTGGGTAAGTGGATGGTTGAGTGAGTGAGTGGATGAGTGAGTGGTTGAGGAGTGGGTAAGTGGATGGTTGAGTGCGTGAGTAGATGAGTGAGTGAGTGGTTGAGGAGTGGGTTAGTGGATGGTTGAGTGTGTGAGTGGATGAGAGAGTGAGTGGTTGAGGAGTGGGTAAGTGGATGGTTGAGTGAGTGAGTGGATGAGTGAGTGAGTGAGTGGTTGAGGAGTGGGTAAGTGGATGGTTGAGTGTGTGAGTGGATGAGTGAGTGAGTGGATGAGGAGTGGGTAAGTGGATGGTTGAGTGAGTGAGTGGATGAGTGAGTGAGTGAGTGGTTGAGGAGTGGGTTAGTGGATGGTTGAGTGAGTGAGTGGATGAGTGAGTGAGTGGATGAGGAGTGGGTAAGTGGATGGTTGAGTGTGTGAGTGGATGAGTGAGTGAGTGGTTGAGGAGTGGGTTAGTGGATGGTTGAGTGTGTGAGTGGATGAGTGAGTGAGTGGATGAGGAGTGGGTGAATGAATGAGTGGATGGTTGAGGTGCTGGCCACACCCCCTCGTGTACCGTGCCGGTCTTCAGAGGTGCTTGCTCATAGAACTTGCTCGAAAAGTGTTTTAAGGCTTTGCGTGGCATACTTGTCTTTGGATGGTCGAGTGAGTGCGTTGTCATGTGGTGGTTGAACACTGCATGGATCAGACGAAAAAACAAGTCTGGTAGACCTAATCCTGAACAGGGGTGGACGATAATTGGTTTTTTTACCCTTCTATCTGGCAACAAAACTGACACCTTTTTACAAGGAGTCATGTTTGCATAGACCGCAATGCCTGCAGTTATAATACAAACAAAATACATAACTCTGGCGTCATCTGGTCCAACCCATGTGAGACTAGGCTCTAAGGAAAGCTGTCTCGGGTGTGGACCAATCAACTTCAAGGACAGTGCACATTATCAGAGTTATGTCTTTTGTTTGTATTATGACTGCAGGTATTGCGGTCTATGCAAACATGACTCCTTGTAAAAAGGTGTCAGTTTTGTTGCCAGATAGAAGGGTAAAAAAAACCAATTATCATATTTTTACTGGCAAATGAGGTTCCCATAGGGGTGGACGAATCAACGAGTGAATTTGACGGCAACAGTCGCCGTGGTAGTAGTAGCGATAGAAGAGGGACAGCGATGCGACCAACCGCCGGCGAGGGAGCGAGTGACTGGAGGAGCGAATCGGCGAGTGCTGCATCATCCATCATCACACCGACTGCTGCTTCAGTCTCAATTCTATCAGAGGCAGTGAGGTAGGGACTGAGCACTTTATTCCAGATGTGATGACAGCAGCAGCAGCAGAATTCCAGCTTGGGCCGAATTCGTGCTTTTGTATCGGAGCAGTAATAATAATTGCTGGACGCTAAAGAAAGGATGTGGTACCGAAAAGTAAAAGCCGTTTAAAACAAATACAAAAACGTGAAAAAATCTGACAACACGAAAATGATTCGGCCTCCACTTTAACGCCTTAGCAGATTCCGTCAAGGGTTCCGGTTCTGGTTTTGCACGGAGCGGGCGCGGGGGGGGGGGGGTGTAGGGGGGGGGGGGACAGGGGGAGGAGGGGGTGGGATTTTGGAGGAGTTGTGATGGCTGTGGGTATGGGCGGAGGCGAAGAGTGGGGGGGGGGGGGGGGTAGTGGTAGGAGGGGGTGAATGATGGCGATAGATATCAATCTCGTACCACCTCCCCTCTCACAACGCATGACCGCCCAGGCTGGGATGCAATAATAAAGGAGGTGGGGGGGGGGGGGTGTGGAGGGAGGGGGGGGTGTGGAGGAGGGGGGGGGGGAAGAGATGTTTTGGGTCGAAAATAAATAAATAAACCGCCGCGGCTAAACAAAACCGAAATAAATAAATAACGCAACATCTTAAGAAATGTTAGTTTTTTTTTTGTGTGTGTGTCAGGATCAACGAGTGCGGGAGGATATACGTGGAAGCAACATTGCACCGGATAGCGGAGAGGGGGTTTGGGCTCGCGGTCCGATTGAAAGATCGATGTTGATTGAGCGAATCTGAGCATCAAAGAATTCGCGTTCGTTGTCCGTTACACGTTTTAGAAGTTCCCCACGCGGTCGACGAGGACAGGAGCGGTGGCGCATTGGTTGGTTGGCACACGTGTTTATTGTATCGTGTTGTGTCACCAGGTAAAAGCCCCACTGAGCTACATGGCTCTTTTTCAAAAACGACCTGGCCACACATGATAACTCAACGAAAGTAGCTTATCGCGTGGCAATGAACAGCAGCCAAATTGTTCTAATCGCATGTTTGTAAATGTAGAGGGGGAAAAAAACCCGGAGGACCCGGAGAAAAATCCACGTGACCACGGGGAGACTGAGAGACATGCAAACTCCAAATTACAGCAGCAGGCGTCAGGGTCGGGATCAAACCCACGACCTCCTGTATACCGGCCGAGGTTGTTAACATATCATAGCCACCGTGGCGCCCTGCGCTCTGGAATCCCGCCCGCCCGCGTTTGATGCACAGCCAGCGGCTCCCTTCATAGGATGAAAACAATTTCCCAAGCTCTGCGATCCTGCATTCTACGGATCGTTGACGCCTCTGAGTCGTTCTCTCTCTTTGCGTGAGTGGACGAATACTGTGCGCTGGTGGTGCGTTACAAATTTACATTTTTATTTTTGATTTTGATTATTTTTATGCAAACGATTTCCAACCCGAGTTGAAAAGCGTTTAGGCATGCGGCTCTGTCCGTCTGTCCTCACTATACCTCTCGTAACGAGAATCAAATGTGAACGAAACTCGAGTGTAAAGATTTGAAAACTCGGCCAAATTCATCGCAGCCATTGATCACATTTACAAACGCGCCCCCCCCACCTCCTGGTAAATGCCCGTCGGCTTCTGCGCCGCTAATTGAATGCATCCGAAGACAACCTCATATTGTAGAGCGTCGCGCAACGCATGCGTGGGCATGATTCTTTCTCGAATTCATGTTGTTCCCGCTCTATTACATATCCTGGGAGTCGATCTCAGGCGACCGGATGCGTAGCGCAGTGCTGCAGAGACACACGCGTACACGTGAACAAGACAAAGATCCCCCGTGTAGCCTTCAACAGATTGTTGGGACAAGTTCTGGTAGCGAGCGCCAATTAAAGCCGGCACTGTGGCGCACGAGGTGATGGGTGGCCAGCACCACGCCCGACCGCCTTTGTCTCCACAGTGGCGATGTTTACACATCGCACCAGGTACTCATTTGAGGCTGAGTCGACCTAGGGGATGCACATGACCGATACACATACCCGTCACTGGTGTTGGCCTTTTGCGCAGCGCGCTAACCGCTACACCACCGCTCCCCACCCAACAAAGACAAAGATCAAAACAAAGATCCCCCGCATAGCCTTAACAGACTGTTGGGGCAAGTGCTGTTAGCGAGCACCTATGAAGGCCGTCACGGTACACGAGGGGGTGGGTGGCCAGCACCACGCCCGACCGCCTTTGTCTCCCCAGTGGTGATGTTTACACACCGCACCAGGTACTCATTTGAGACTGAGTCGACCTAGGGGAGGCCCAGGACCGGTTAAGATAATCGTCCTCTGGTGTTGGCCGTGAGCGGGAATCAAACCCGGGTCGCCAGGTTCGTAGCGCGGCGCGCTAACCGCTCCACCGCCGCTCCCAAACAAAGACACACACACAGACACGCACAAAGACACACACATACACACTCACCCACCCGCTGTATAGGGCACACCGAAATACAATGCGAGCGAGTGGCAGCCAGATAAAGATTGAAGAGGGCGCTTTATGTATTGTGTTGTTGTGTTGCGTGGGATAGATGGGTGGATTGGGGGTGTTGTTGTGGGTGGTGGTGGTGGGTGGTGGTGGGGGGGCTAGTGGGGGTGAAGGGAGGCGGTGGGTGGGTGGGTGGGGAACATCTTTTAGGATGCAAATGCCTCGGTTGCGGAGCGCGCACTTAGGGGACCATCTGTATAAGGCCGTTGGACGGATCAAATCTGTCTTGCCTTCGTTGCTGGAGCTCTTTAATTTTGTCAGCAGCTGGCGGCGAGAGCGAACGCCGTCTCGCCGAGACGGATAGGCAGACGCCCGCTCGCTACAAGGAATGGATTCGCAGACAGATGAATGGTGAAGACGGCGGCCGAATGGATGCGCGGTTAAACGGAATGGGAGAGAGGCGCGCGCGCGACGGATGCATCCCCATCCGCTCACTCGCGCTGTTGTTTGTGAGCATCATCATTAGCCATGGTCAATCCACTGCTGGATGAGCCCTCCCCCCCTCCTCCCCACCCCTCCTCATCCTCCTAAAGCCGCAGCCATCTTCCACGATCCTATGATGATTTAATGGCTCCATCTCCTTAGTGGCCAGGCATCTCGGGGGTTGCCCAACTCACTCCGTCGCTATTCCTGACCATCAGCCACAGAAGCTGCAAGCTATCCCTAACAGCGCGTGTTTTGGGCAGGTGACCCGGCCACGGATAGCATCAGTGGCGAGTGTGATATCAGAATCATAATATGTATACTGTAGGAATCCGATGAGCTATGAAGATATTTTTCACAGATACAGTCGGGACGGGTCAGAACCGTTTCTGGACTCCTCACCCCCCTTCCGAAAATAAATATCAAATTAATTTATATTACATTTTAATCAGTGAAGGTCAACTCAGATGTATAGCTCTTTTTCAGAGGCGATATGGCCACAAATGATAGCTTCAACGAAGTGGCTTATCGTGTGGACATTTACAGCAGCCGAATATTCTGACCGCGCATTGTCGATTCTAAACGTGTCGGGGAAAAACTGGAGGACCCGGAGAAAAATCCACGCGATCACGGGGAGAGATAGACACCACAAACTCCGAATATACAGCAGCAGGCGTCAGGGTCGGGATGGAACCCACGACCTCCTGTATACCAGGCGAGGTAGTTAACATCTCGCCACCGTGGCGCCCCTAAATCTGCTTCGCCAACCCACACTGACCAGCGTGGTGAAGTATGGTCAAACAATCATAATTACTGACACGGCGTGGGCATGCTTTCATCCAGCAGTAGATTGACAAACCAGCGTGTGAAGTATGTATTATTGTTATATTATTCAGCACTATGAAGAAGGGTCATTACCCGAAACGTTGCATTTTATATTGACAGCATTTTACTTTCAAGGTCACACAGTGTCCTGGACGAATATCTTGAGTTTCTAATTCATGCCATCATCATGATCATCATCGCGGGCGTAAGAATTCCGATTTAACCGACGACTCTGTTGATGAATCGTTTGCAGGCCCACAGAAAGTGTGTGTGTCCCTGCGCTTGTGTGTGTACCTGTGCTTGTGTGTGCACCTGTGCGTGTGTGTACCTGTGCGTGTGTGTGTACATGTGCGTGTGTGTGTACCTGTGTGTGTCCCTGTGTTTGTGTGTGTGTACCTGTGCTTGTGTGTGTGTACCTGTGCTTGTGTGTGTACCTGTGCTTGTGTGTGTACCTGTGTGTGTTCCTGTGTTTGTGTGTGTACCTGTGCTTGTGTGTGTACCTGTGCGTGTACCTGTGTGTGTGTACCTGTGTGTGTCCCTGTGCTTGTGTGTGTCCCTGTGCGTGTGTACCTGTGGTTGTGTGTGTACCTGTGTGTGCGTGTACCTGTATTTGTGTGTGCACCTGTGTGTGTCCCTGAGCTTGTGAGTGTACCTGTGCCTGTGTGTGTCCCTGTGCGTGTGTACCTGTGTGTGTACCTGTACCTGTGTGTACCTGTGCGTGTGTGTGTACCTGTGTGTGTACCTGTACCTGTGCTTATACCTGTGTGTGTACCTGTACCTGTTTGTGTACCTGTGTGTGTACCTGTACCTGTGCTTATACCTGTGCGTGTGTGTGTACCTGCGCTTGTGTGTGTACCTGTGCTTGTGCAAAGACCCCGCTACGAAGCCCTCCCCCCCAGCCCGCCTCTCCCCGTCCTCTTGCAACAAAATTCCACTGGGCGAAGGATGAGAAGACAAATCAATAAGGAATCGAGATGAATCGATGGGGCTCTTGGCGTGAACGCCGCGACGCGTCAAGGGACGAAGACGCGAGAGAGAAACGATGCAACCGGCAGTGGCGTTCAGAGGAACGGGTGCGTTGGTTCGCTGTGGGGGGGGGGGGGGGGGGTAGTTGTCTGATTGAGTGGTCTCGCCAATAGGCCGTGTCAGGAGATCGATAGCCTCGAGCCGGTGGAAATCCGCTCGCGTCTCTCTCTCTCCACCCCCCCCCCCCTCTGCCACGTCTCGTGACGGGGTCGAGTTCCACAACTCGCGGCCCGCGGGACACCGCCCCAACACGAGGCCCCCGCAGCCTCTAATCTAAACGGTCCCGTAGCCTAGCCGCACTCATTGGGTGCTAGAGGGGAAGTTTGTATTTACAAAGCTTCTAATTCTAGATTTGAAGCTTTCGTGACTGTAAGGATTCATACTCTTAGTTTTTTCGGTAAAGTCACGTAGGTAAACATTTTTTTAAATAAAAATTATTCTTTTCTTTTTTTTAATTTTAATTTCATTTTTATTTTACCTACGTGACTTTACCGAAAAAACTAAGAGTATTTACAAAGCTTGCAAATAGGGTATCGGTTATACACCGTGCCCGATTTTTGCTTGCGCAGTCAATGCAAGTGGCACTTGAGGTGGTGATTGTGGTGGTGGTGGTGGATGTTGTTGGGTTGTGGATTCGCTGTGGTGGTGGTGGTAGTTGTTGTGGTGGTTGTAGTGATGGGTCATGACTATTGTATATATATATGTAAGTTGAACTTCCTTCGCACGGTACGTAGCCAATCGTGCTAATCGGAAGTGTGGGGGAAGGACAACAAACTGAAGACAAAAACCAGCTCGAACGAAATATTAGTGGTGGTTGTGCGCGATGGCTGCGATGAATAGTGGCTGGGGGTAAGGGTGACGGCCATGTTATAGCTGTTGGTGGTTGCGGGCTGTCAGCGGTTGTGCGGGGTTTGGTTGTGGTGGTCGGAATATAGAGAGGGTGGCTGGGAGCATGCGGTTTTGGTGGTGGTGGGTGGTGGTTGGGTGAGTGGTGGTGGTGGTTGAGTGGTGGTGGTGGT
The DNA here is from genome assembly GCF_015708825.2 of Lethenteron reissneri. NCBI lineage: Eukaryota > Metazoa > Chordata > Hyperoartia > Petromyzontiformes > Petromyzontidae > Lethenteron > Lethenteron reissneri. Next base: position 6,539,844 of record NC_083825.1, on the reverse strand, counting down.
GGGTGTTTGGGTGAGTGGTGGTGGTGGTGGGTGAGTGGTGGTGGTGGTTGAGTGGTGGTGGTGGTGGGTGTTTGGGTGGGTGGTGGTGGTGGTGGGTGAGTGGTGGTGGTGGTTGAGTGGTGGTGGTGGTGGGTGTTTGGGTGGGTGGTGGTGGTGGTGGGTGAGTGGTGGTGGTGGGTGTCTGGGTGAGTGGTGGTGGTGGTTGAGTGGTGGTGGTGGTGGGTGTTTGGGTGAGTGGTGGTGGTGGTGGGTGAGTGGTGGTGGTGGTGGTTGAGTGGTGGTGGTGGTGGGTGTTTGGGTGGGTGGTGGTGGTGGTGGGTGAGTGGTGGTGGTGGTTGAGTGGTGGTGGTGGTGGGTGTTTGGGTGGGTGGTGGTGGTGGTGGGTGAGTGGTGGTGGTGGGTGTCTGGGTGAGTGGTGGTGGTGGGTGAGTGGTGGTGGTGGTTGAGTGGTGGTGGTGGTGGGTGTTTGGGTGAGTGGTGGTTGTGGTGGTCGGAATATAGAGAGGGTGGCTGGGAGCATGCGGTTTGGTGGTGGTGGTGGTTGAGTGAGTGGTGGTGGTGGTTGAGTGGTGGTGGTGGTGGGTGTTTGGGTGAGTGGTGGTGGTGGTGGTTGAGTGGTGGTGGTGGTGGGTGTTTGGGTGAGTGGTGGTGGTGGTGGGTGAGTGGTGGTGGTGGGTGTCTGGGTGAGTGGTGGTGGTGGGTGAGTGGTGGTGGTGGTGGGTGTTTGGGTGAGTGGTGGTGGTGGTGGTTGAGTGGTGGTGGTGGGTGTTTGGGTGAGTGGTGGTGGTGGTGGTTGAGTGGTGGTGGTGGTGGGTGTTTGGGTGAGTGGTGGTGGTGGTGGTTGAGTGGTGGTGGTGGTGGGTGTTTGGGTGAGTGGTGGTGGTGGTGGGTGTCTGGGCGAGTAGTGGTGGTGGTGGTTGAGTGGTGGTGGTGGTGGGTGTTTGGGTGAGTGGTGGTGGTGGTGGGTGAGTGGTGGTGGTGGGTGTCTGGGTGAGTGGTGGTGGTGGCGGTTGAGTGGTGGGTGAGTGGTGGTGGTGGTGGTGGGTGAGTGGTGGTGGTGGGTGTCTGGGTGAGTGGTGGTGAGTGGTGGTGGTGGTGGGTGGCTGGGTGAGTGGTGGTGGTGGCGGTTGAGTGGTGGTGGTGGTGGGTGTTTGGATGAGTGGTGGTGGTGGGTGAGTGGTCGTGGTGGTGGTGGGTGAGTGGTGGTGGTGGCTGGCTGGGTGAGTGGTGGTGGTGGTGGGGGGATAGTGGCAGTTGTGGGGGGGGGTGGAGAGGGGGAGGGATATGATGCAGGATTGAAACACAGTCACACTTGACTTCATCGCCGCATCCTCGCTATCATTTTTCCAACGCCGCACGTGGTTCCCCTTTTAATAATAACGTCGGCGGCGGCAGCGCTCGTTTGCATCACGCGAAGCGCCTAAATCTATAGCCGCGTAACAAGATAGATTAGAGATGGGGAGAATAGAGGCTTGCAAATAGCGTCGTTTATCTTTACGTCTGTCGAGGAAAATTCTCTCGCCTCTCTCTCTCTCTCCCTCGCTCGACACAATCTCCCCCGCTGCCAACACCACCACCACCACGCACAACAATCACTGCGCACAACCACGATCATCATCATCGCACACTATATAGCACAGCACAGCACACACACCACACTACTCACCACATATACCACACAACCATCATACACCATACACTACATACCACAACCATCATACACCACAACCATCATATACCATACCACAGCCATCATACACCACACACTACATCACACACTACATACACCACAACCATCATACACCAAAACCATCATACACCATACACTACATACACCACAACCATCATACACCATACACTACATACACCACAACCATCATACACCACAACCATCATACACCATACACTACGTCACACACTACATACCACAACCATCATACACCACACACTACATCACACACTACATACACCACAACCATCATACACCATACCACAGCCATCATACACCACACACTACATCACACACTACATACACCACAACCATCATACACCACAACCATCATACACCATACACTACATACACCACAACCATCATACACCATACACTACATACACCACAACCATCATACACCACAACCATCATACACCATACACTACGTCACACACTACATACCACAACCATCATACACCACACACTACATCACACACTACATACACCACAACCATCATACACCATACCACAGCCATCATACACCACACACTACATCACACACTACATACACCACAACCATCATACACCACAACCATCATACACCATACACTACATACATCACAACCATCATACACCATACACTACATACACCACAACCATCATACACCACAACCATCATACACCATACACTACGTCACACACTACATACCACAACCATCATACACCACACACTACATCACACACTACATACACCACAACCATCATACACCACAACCAGCACACACCACAACAACCTATGAAGGCCGACACGACACACGCCCGGCCGCCGTCGTCACCCCAGTAGTGGCGATGCTTTACACATCGCACCAGGTACTCATTTTAGGCTAAGTCGACCTAGGGGAGGCTCACGTACCGCATCAAATAATTGTCGCTGATTTTGGCCGCGAGCGGGTCGCCAGGTTTGTAGCGCCGCGCGCTAACCACTGCGCCACCGCTCCCCCCCTACTTCTCTCTCGGCATCCCGACGCTGACTTCTGCACCAGTGGCAGCCAAGCAATGGAACCACCGTGGAGACGGAGCGATGAATTGAGCTCGTGGTGCACACGTAAGGGGCTGTCCATAAATGACGTTACGCAATTTTGGACGATTTTTGACCCCCCCCCCCCCTCGTCACACGGCGTCACAAAAAGTCAGACCCCCCCCCCATCAAATATGACGTCACAAAGCTTTCCCCCCCCACCCCCTCCAAACCATATTTCCATTTTGAAAATAAAACATGCTTCAAATCGCTTTAAACTATTGTCATTGTAGTGCGAGTTTAATGTGGCGCTGCACTCTGATGTTGTAGGAGAAAACATTTATTAAAACGTCAATTTAATTAAGTAGAACGTGTTGTCTAAATCTATTTAAAGTTGCGCATTTCTCAAGCCCCCCCCCCCCTCCCCTCGTCATACATCGTCACAAATGTCTGACCCCCCCCCCCCCAGGTGCGTGACGTCATTTATGGACGGCCCCAAAGATGGATCATTATTCCAACGCGGGGTCGTAAGATATGGCATCGGCGGCCAGGGAAGGCCTTCACCAATGTGCGTGCGTGCATCCTGCTTATTCACCTGGTTTGTATTGACTGATTTATCCGTGAAAGTCGCAGGGCTATTTTTCAACTGGGTCCAGCCATACGGAGTTTTTATTTTTTACATTTTAAGATGTTTACAGCCAATTAATGACGATAATATTTTTTTTACCCTTTTATCTGGAAACAAAACTGGCACCTTTTTTACGAGGAGTCATGTTTGCATTGACCACATTACCTGCAGTCATAATGCAAACAAAAACACAACTCTGATAATGTATGCACTGTCCTTGAAGTTGATTGGTCCACACCCGAGACAGCTTTCCTTAGAGCCTAGTCTCACATGGGTTGGACCAGATGACGCCAAAAGGCACACAACTCAAAGACAATGCACCATCAGAGTATGAGAGCTCGGGGTAAGCATTTACACCATTGGAACCTCATTTGCTAGAACAAAAAATATGATAATTGTTTTTTTACCCTTTTATCTGGCAACAAAACTGACACCTTTTTAACGAGGAGTCATGTTTGCATAGACCACAATACCTGCAGTCATAATGCAAACAAAAAACACAACTCTGATCATGTATGCACTGTCCTTGAAGTTGATTGGTCCATACCCGAGACAGCTTTCCTTAGAGCCTAGCCTCACATGGTGTTGGACCAGATGACGCCAAAGTTACGTTTTTTGTTTGCATTATGACTGCAGGTATTGTGGTCTATGCAAACATGACTCATCGTAAAAAAGGTGTCAGTTTTGTTGCCAGATAAAAGGGAAAAAAACCAATTATCATATTTTTCTACTGGCAAATGAGGTACCAATGGTGGAATTAATGACGAGTTGTGTTAACTATACACGCCGGAGGAACCGAGGGAGCAACGCTGTATCCCCGTACAGACGGAAACAGATGGCGGTTAGTCCACTTGCCGTACCGCCTTCTCCTGGCGAGTCAGGGTACAAGCACCTTAACGTCAACCACGGGAAGGGAGTTTCACGACATCTGTGCGTGACCCACCAAACCTTGCTGCTGCTGCTGCTGCCTCCACTCAGCTCGATTACAGGCCACTGCATAGCCACCACCACCACCCGTCCAGCAGTGGATTGACCATGGCTGACGGTGGTGGTGATGATGATCATCATGACTGCATGCCTCCTCGGGATTTGTGCAGTAACTCGTCAATCTGCTACAAAACAAATTCCTTGCAGATCACGACGACCCCAGACCGCGCCGTGTCTTGTGTCCTGGGCGGAGCTCCAGAAAGTATTTCTCCGTTCTTCTCTCTCTCTCTCGCGGGGAATGGAGGGGAAGGGGTCAAAGCCCTCGACAAATATTCCATGAGAAATGAAGTCCTCGTCGCGACGAAATGATAAGTGAAACGATCGTTTCAATGGGTTTTAAAATGTGTATTTATATTTTACTGTATCACGACTGGGTTTGCGAGCTGTGTGTGTGTTGGTCTGGTACTGGCCACCCACCCCTCGTGTGCTGTACCGGCCTTCACAGGTGTGACTCGCTAACAGAACTTGCCCCAACAGTCGGTTGAGGTTATTCGGGGGACCTTTGTCTGTGTATGTGTATTGGTAGTGTATCGGTTAGCGCGCTGCGCTACGAACCCCGGCCACCCGAGTTTGATTCCCGCCGACGGCCACCAGCACCAGCGACGATTATCTCTCAACAGCTGCTGGGCCTCCCCTAGGTCGACCCAGCCTTAAATTCGTCTTTGGCGCCGTCGCAGCCTTTATAGGTGCTCGCTTACCGCACTTTCCCCAAGAGCATGTGCAGGCTACACGGGGGATCTTTATCTTTATATGGAGGACGCATTTAAAACGGGTTCCCTTGCACGAACACCAATCTGTAGCGTACAAAGACAAAGATGCCCCGTATAACCTTGAAACAGACTTTTGTGGCAAGTGCCGTTAGGCGAGCACTGCCGAAGGGTTGGCACGAACGACGAGCCGAGTGGGGTGGCCGGCTTAAGGCTGAGTCGACCTACGAGACGCCCAGCACCACCGGTTCAAATATTCGCCACTGATTTTTTTTTTGGTGCAGTGAGCGGGAATCGAACCGGGTTAGCATCGCAGCGCCCCGGCCACACCAGGACCGGCTCCCCATTAACAAAAGCACAACCGCGCACGCACAACACCGCATTTCTCTTCCGCTTTGAGTCTACTTCTTCTCCATTATGGGACCTCCTTTGCCAGTGTTTCTTTATGTACGGAGCGCAGAATAATCGCGACCTTGGAATGAGATCATTCCTGCTGCGTGGTCAAGTGTAGCTGTAAAGGGAGACCCCCACCACCCACCCACCACCAAGCCCTATTTATCCCCTAACCCTCAAATCCCTCCCCCCACTTACCACCCACCCACCAACTTCCTCCTCTAAAACAACGACACCGTTGCCTCTACCCCCCCCCCACCTCTCCAGCGCCACAACACCAGAATCCCCAGACCCCTACCACCCCCAAACTTAGCCCCCACTCCACATCCCAACCACTACCCCCCCCCCCCCCGTCAAACACAACCTCCCACAACCTTCCTTCCGTCTCTAAGACGGCTACAACCTCCACCCCACCTCCCCACCCTCCGCAATACACAGCTCCCCCCGTACCTCCCCCCACCCTCCCCCCATCACCCCCCCATCCCCCCACACTCCCCCCACCACCTCCCCAACCTCCCCCAAACCCTCCCCCACCATCTCCCCACCATCCCCCTATCACCCCCCCCCCCACCATCCCCCCACCCTCCCCCACCATCCCCCCACCCTCCCCCACCATCCCCCCACCCTCCACCCCACCCTCCCCCATCACCCCCCCCCACCATCCCCCCATCACCCCCCCCACCATCCCCCCACCACCCCCCCACCCTCCACCCCACCCTCCCCCATCAATCCCCCCCTTCACCATCCCCCAACCCTCCCCCCACCATCTCCCCACCCTCCCCCCACCCTCCCCCCACCATCCCCCCACCCTCCCCCCAACCTCCCCCCACCTCATCGAAGGAACGCGAGTCGCCGTGTCACATAACGAGACTGAAAATGTCCCTGATCTCGGATTTGCCATCTCGAGTGTGCGGAAGGTATTGCCGTGGGCCTGCCCTAAATAAACCCACCTTAGGGTTATTAACCTCTGAATAATTAAACCTCGAGGGGGGGGCTGCTGCTGATCTCACAGCCTCGAGAGAGAGGTTCTGCTCCCCATTCTCCTCTCTACCTCCCGCCCAGCCTTACGCCCTCCTTATTAAAAAACAAACATCAACATAATCATCTATTCTAAATGCTGTGGGTTTACTCTCCAACACACCGGTGTGGCCGTACGAGTAACAAATTGGCATCTTCTGTTTACGTGACACAGCTCACTAATTGGCTGTGTTGGGCAGTTGCGGGTTTAACGACACATTTATATTTACGCGATCTAACCCAAAAGCCTCTGTAATGGATACAAATCTAATTATTAGTTTGTGTTTTTACATATGTGTGTGTATGGATGGCGTCGTGCATGCGAATTGCATCTCGTAGTCGTCGCTGAGTAGAAACCACAGACAAAGCTGGAAGGCTGCCAGGCGGTGAGAAAGGGCTACCAATAATCTCCCGAGCTCTGCAGTTCTCTACATATCAAGATGTTTTTTTTCATCTTCAGCCAATTAGCGATGAGCGTTTGTTATTAACGTGGGAGGAAACGGGAGCAACGCCACTCAATCCCCTGCACAGAAGGGACAGATGATATTTAGTCCACACATTGCTCTACGTTAAAATAATTTGGCTGTGATACATCTGCACGCGATAAGCCACTTCGTCGAACTGATATTTGTGGCCAGGTCGCTTCTGAAAAATATCTACATAGCTCAGTGGTCCTTACCTGGTTAGAAAAAAAAGTTTAGTTTACACGGCAACCCGCTTGACAGGGCGTGGTGCTGGCCACCCACCCCTCGTGTGCCGTGCCGGCCTTCATAGGTGCTCGCTAACAGCACTTGCCCCTACACTCTGTGAATTCTATACGGCGGGATCTTTATCTTTGTAGTTGATCCTTCAGCAGGTAGGGTTGAGCTGAACCCCTGCCTCTATCCTTGCTGCTCCCTCCGCCCTAATCTGCCCCCCTCCCCCCTCAGCCCTACCAGGTCAGTATCCTCTTACCCCCTTGGTGGGGTCTCGTGTTGCAGTGTGCGCAGGGCAGGTTACAAAGTGAGCGCTTACAAAAGCTGGGTGCCCCTCCGCCCGACCCTCCACCACCCCGACCACCCCCTGGTACGCGGCCAACGCTGAACCGGTCAAGTTACAATTCGCAACCTCCCA